>NC_088677.1:64668377-64971407 GCF_950023065.1 Planococcus citri | reverse complement strand
ACGAACAAATCGGCTTCATATTTCGAACGTTTTCACTGGGGTAGAGAATAGCCTTAAAGCTTCCTTTATAGTGGCCGTGGAATTTTTCTACAGAAAAGTCAAATGTGTACATTCAAATGGAAGCATTTATACTGGCTGTGGAATTTTATCAATTTTCTATGGAAAAGTCAAAATTTTTTAACTTTTCCATAGAAAAGTGATGAATGAGATGAAGATTGAAAACTTTTTATTAAAGTGAATAATCATCAGAATTTATAAGAAATGTTATTATTTTACAAGTTTAGAGGTTCAAAAGTGCTTAAAATTGAGTTTGAAAAAATTCCACGATTTTCTGTAGAAATTTTCTATTGCCAGCTTACCGCCACTATAAAGGAAGCTTAATGAACTTTAGTACGTGCGGTTATTATTCTTTTCTTTCCTAAGAATGAGTTTTACATGTGCTCATTGTGAGAAAGTTTACAAATTCAAACAAAGCCTCAAAAAACACATACTGAAAAAACAACATGTGTTGGTGCTAGAAAAGGAAAATAATGTTGGTGTTACGAATAGAGCCAGTCGAATTTTGTGTTCATTCGAATCGTGTGATTCGAATTTCAATACAATTTCCAATTATCACCATCATCTCGAAAAAGTACATAACGTTTCCTTGACCAAAGAAACATTGGAATTCTCTAGTATGCAAGGTAAATTACACTGTGATAACTGATAACTCTGGTGATGACGAACACAACCTGAATTCTGCTTCCATTCATTGACTGTAAATTTTGAAACATTGCTTTTTTACTTTTGTTCTAGAATTCCAGAATTGGAAACAGAATTTCGAAAAAGAAACGACGTCGATGTTTGTTCAAACCAGTTCTGCTAAAAAAAGAAAGAATTGTGTTACATATTATTACTTCTACTGTCACCGTTCCTTTTTGGGGAAAACACAATATATAAGAAAAACTGCTAATAAAAAGAAAGGTATTGGTAGTAACAAGGTATCAAAATCTTGCCCTGCAATGATCAAAGCTTCAACGAGTGGCGATGGAGCTGTAAAAGTAGAATTTTGTTCCACTCACTTAGGACATGAAACGTCAGTAGAACGATTACGACTTAGTACTAAAGACAGAACTTTATTAGCAGGTAATTTTTTAACCAAATGACATATCATGTATGTTTTGTCATTTTATTCCATCATCTAACATGAATTATGAATTCTGTTATCAGAAAAATTGATCGCTGGTATACCACCTCAGCGTATTTTGGCTGATATTAGACAGAATGCTAAATCACCGAACGATCGAATTATTTATGCCAATATGAATGATTTATACAACATAAAAAAATCCTTCGGAATCGATTCTTCTCTCATCCAAGACCAAAATGATTGCATAAGCGTTGAATCGTGCGTAGTAGAAGAGTATATCTTGCCAGAATATGACCTGGTACAACCTGAACAAGTAGAAATTGAGAAAAGTAGAGTGCTGGCAAAATGTTCGGCTATTTTAAGTGATCTTGAAGCCGGAACTTGGAACAGTGAACAACTATCCGAGATGTCCATGCATCTTGATCGTATCAGTGATATAATTTCATCAGTATCGAAGGAATCAAATCAGCCACCCATTTAGTCATACGAATAAAATCGACGATCAGACTTTTTTTAACGCTAAAAAGCGTAAGGAGAAACAAGTTTTCATCCCACCTTCCTCTCAGAATTCAGTAATTATTATGCAGGGTCAAAGTGAGGTAACTAAAAATTTTCGTAAGTTACATTGTAAAAATAATTATAATGAACATGAATAATGTGATACGTTTTTATATCGCAGGATGTATCTTTACCCAATGTTCCTGCCAAAAGCTCAAGAGTTGTATTAAAACCCATGGAATATTTTTTTGGATGATGATTCCTGCCAAAATTCCATCTTTAAATTATTATTGTTGATAAATGAAATTTGTACCTGTTTTTAATAGAGGATAATAATGTATTATCTGATTATTTCCAAGTCATTTTGTATGTTCTAATGTACTAATTTTATTATTTTTTCATCGCTTTTGAAAAAGTGTTGTTATAAAATGATCAACATTTTAGAATACATTTTTCAGAGCTTGATTTTGCTTTATTAGAAACACATCGACATCGAGTTGGGTATAATTTCAATTTTAATTTCTCGTAGGGTTCAGATTTTTTAAAAATAGGATCACTGTCGTTCAAGATTTCAATTTCATTTTCCTACGAATAAGTACGATGAATTTGTAAATTGAATTGAACTGTCACTTTAGGATGTAAAAGTGATTTTTCAAAAGTTAACACAGATTGAAACACGATGTAAGAGTGATTTTTCAAAAGTTAACACAGATTGAAACACGATGTAAGAGTGATTTTTCAAAAGTTAACACAGATTGAAACACGTCTTTACAGTTTCAAACCTAGCCTACTTTGATACGATGCTAATAATTGCCAAAAGTTAACTCTTTTGAATTTCAAATGAATGAAATGAAAAAAAAATCAATTTTCAAATTCATCAATCATCACATCTGACATCATTGATTTCTTCTTTTCATTTTCATCGAAAAATTTTTTCGAAATTTTTTACATTTTAGAAGTGAACGAGCATTCTCGTTCATTTTCCCTCCTTCCAAAAAAAATTTCACATTCAGCCATTCGGGCGACTGATAACGTGTAAACCCGCAATGATAAGAAACTCGTGATTTTAACCTTCACGTCCTTCTGAGCAAGCGTGTTTCGATATTTTGGTACGGGTTATCCGTTGTCCGTTGGTGTTGTTCGTAATCCTAGTCTCCCTTTTTTAAATTATTAATCTAAATTATTCGATGGTAATATTAAACATGTCTAAAGTATTGAGAAACATCAGCCTGAAAACCAAAGCTCCGGCTAAAATCACCAACAATACAGTTCGATGTATCAGCTTCATCCAGTGCAGAAATGTTAAACAGATTAATAAATACAAACAGTAAGTATCATAGGTGACATCTAAAGCACCTTCACTTTCGTACAAATGCTATATCTTCGTAATAAACCGCTTCTAAATTCTACATATTTTACATTTGTATTTATACAATAAACACTTCTTATGTGTTTTACAGCTTCTACAATGCCCTTTCGAGTAGGCAGTACGTATTACCAGCTTATAGTAAACGATTTTATTCATCTGATAATCTACCTAGTCACAATAAAGTTCTACTGCCAGCACTTTCACCTACCATGGACATGGGTACAATTGTCAGCTGGGCCAAAAAAGAAGGTACCGTTTAACAATTCCAACGAGCGAATAATATTGCATCAGACCACTTACCCGATCATTTTTTTTAGGTGATAAACTCAACGAGGGAGATCTACTCGCTGAGATAGAAACGGATAAAGCTACGATGGGCTTCGAAACACCCGAAGAAGGTTACTTAGCTAAGATTTTGATCGCAGCAGGAACCAGAGACGTACCAATAGGAAAAGTCAGTATCTTTCTTCTCCTTCAATCACCTAGTAAAAATACTCATCCAATAATCCTTGCAGTTAGTTTGTATCATCGTTGAAAACGAAGAAGACGTAGCTGCTTTCAAAGATTACGTCGACGATACACCCGCAGGAGCTGCTGCTAAACCAGCCGCAGCTGCTCCACCACCGCCTCCGAAGCCAGCTCCGGCTGCTCCTCAACCTAAAGTAGCTGCTCCTTCGGCTCCGACTCCTCAACCTTCGTTTACCAAATCTTCGGATCGAATATTTGCCAGTCCTTTCGCTAAACGATTGGCTGCCGAGAAAGGAGTCGATTTAAGTGTTAGTATACGATATTGACCGTTGTAAAATACCAATTGGGCTGTTAGTAATATTTTACCTACTCGTTTGTAGACCGTTGGCCAAGGATCCGGTATATTTGGTTCGATCGTTGCTAAAGATTTGAGTAAAGCGAGAGCTGCACAACCTGTAAGTGTTTCTCAATCTATACCAGGAGATGGTTACGAAGATAGACCAATTTCCAGTGTCAGAAATGTCATTGCTAAACGATTACTTCAATCTAAACAAGTACGTTGTTGGTATTCTAAAATAGAAAAATCTCGTAAACGATAATTAATCGAAAGTATAATTGTTTCGCAGACGATTCCACATTATTATCTCACCGTTGATTTAAATCTGGATAAAATATTAGCTCTTAGAAAGAAACTGAATGCTGAATTAGAAAAAGAACAGGTTAAATTGACTGTAAATGATTTCATCATCAAAGCTACAGCATTGGCTTCTAGAAAAGTACCAGAAGCTAATTCCGCTTGGATGGATACCTTCATTAGACAGTAAGTCACCGGTACATGCATATTGGATCATATTTCCAATCATTTTACTACGTTGGATACTTCTTCAGGTATAACGCAGTCGACGTAAGCGTAGCAGTAAGCACGGATAAAGGTTTAATTACGCCGATAGTCTTCGACGCTGAGAAAAAAGGATTGATTGAAATCAGCTCAGATGTTAAAAGATTAGCAGCTAAGGCTCGCGAGGGCTCACTTCAACCGCAAGAATTCCAAGTAAGTTCGACATACTCTACGAAAATAAAATACCCAATTTCAAGATTCTATCGGATTAATTTCTTTTCCAGGGAGGCACTATTTCCGTCTCTAATTTAGGAATGTTCAATATCAAAAGCGTATCTTCGATAATAAACCCACCTCAAGCTTGCATACTTGGAATTGGAGCTACTCAACGAATACTCGTACCCGATTCCAGTTCTGCTGATGGGTAAATTTTTAAAAAAAATTCACGGTACTCGTTTTCAGCTTCTTCGATAAATAACCTCTGGCTTTATTTTACAGAACTAAAGTATCAGATATTATTCAATTTACCCTAAGTTGCGATCATCGTGTAGTTGATGGTGCTGTAGGTGCCCAATGGCTGCTCGCTTTCCGTAAATACATCGAAGACCCGACCAACATGTTGTTATAAAATATTCGAAGCTTAATTTTTTTCAAAACAGGCTTAACATAATACTAAAACGTCTATTGACCAAACTCTGGCTAAGTAAGCATTCCTTCTACTGTGAATATATTCTTTAAGATCCCTTCTCCTTCTGTGAGCGTGTAAATCGTTGTTGATTTTGTATTTTTTAAAACGTCAGACGTTAATAACAGGGTGAAAATAATTACCAGTCAGGGATGCGTGAGTAAAACCTGTTACTTTGAGATTAGTATTAATACGAACAAATATATTCTAAGTAATTTATTTCTCGTAGTTTAACAAATTACGATACGTTTGACGTTACCACTTTTTAGGGATTTTTTTCACCAAGAAGAAAAGAAATTAAATCTCGTGTAAAAAATATTGTAAAAAACAGCTTAGAAATTCTTTATTTCTTCTGAGTAATGTTTATGTTATGTTTGTACAATATATTTTATGAGTTGTCACGCGTTAGTTTGATAATTGAGTATCGTTGAATACGAATTAGCAATTTTCACGTTCGAAATTTTGGTAGCGAGTGAAACAATGCTAGTTTAATCGGTCAAGAGCGTCATTTACTGAACGTCTTATCGAATTGAATTGAAGAATTGTCAAGGTTGTGAGGTCATAATTCAAACTTTCGTTTTTAATTTCACGATAAAACTTGGTTTATTTTTATCAACGAGCAGAAAGGGGGCGAACAATCGAATAAGGAATAATGAATCATTACATTTTACGTGAGAAACCTTTCAAGCTTCTTTATTTTTAAAAATTACGTATTCGGTATCATTTTTAGCTCCCTACTGGAATAAAAAACACATCCAAATTTTTAGTAAAAAGAAAAAAATATTAAAAATTTCTGTATTTTTGGTAATTCATCAGTAATTTTAACTTAAATAAGAACAAAAATAAATTTATTTGTTGCAGGAATAACAAAAGTCTCAGGTACAATTAGAAATTAATCAAAATAGTAATTTTTTTCTGGTTCGTTTGATAAATCCAACCAAATGGTGGAATTATGTGTAATGGAAATCTGAAACAGAATCAATTCCAATTGGTCAAAATAATGTGAATTTGAAAGAGAGTTTTGTCATTATTATGATTAAAAAATAATGTTGAAATTGAAAGCGTTCCCTGAGTAAGGAGTTCAGAAGAAAATGAAAAATGTTTTTGAGAAGTTTTGAATAAAATGACTTTCAAAACTTCAAGTGTTCAATTAATCAACAAAATACGAGTTTGTTTTGATTCATCAGTGACACATTTTCAAATTTCAGAACTTAAAATAGTTTTTGAATAACTGATGATTTTTTTTTTGGAGGGAATGAGGGGGGAGAGGAGGGGGGGTTCTCTTGACACAAAAAATTTCAGAAAAGGGAGATAATCTCAATTAGAGATAATTATTAATATTGAGAAGCAAAATTCTATCTTAATTCTAACCAAACTTTTCAATTTTTGGGCCCTGGATGGATGGGGGGGGGGGTGTTTGAGCAATTATGCTTTTTAATAATTTATACACAACAAACTCCAAAACCTTCGAGTCTGTCACTTTTTTCAATTTATTCAAAATGTCATTTCAGTCATTTGCCTTCACTACCCGAAATATTATTTTCTATCGTTTTATCAAGTTTTTAGAATCCATAAATCGCTAGTTATGGAGTTATTGAAGAACAATAATTAATCCAAATTGAATCGACTTTTCAGTCTCAAGCTTCACGACCTTCCCACCATTTTCTAATAACAATTAGAATAAAAATTAGAACGAAATTCGTTAACCTAAAAAAATATATATTCTCTACTTCATAGTTTATACAGTAAAAAAAAGGAAAAAAATGGATAAAAGAAACACGTCGTAAGACAATAATTAAAATATATCAAGTTAAAAATATTACGAATGAGCTAAGTTTCAAAGTTTTCACGATCACATAAGCAAAGAAAATAATGAAATAAAAAAATAAAAATAAAATATTTAAAAATATTCAAGTACGTAAACATGCCGCGATTTAATAAGGTTTTTTTTTCCTATGAGATTGAACGGTCATAGCTGGCGTTGCAACTTCGTTTCTAGTACGACCCTATAAACGTATATAAAATCATTAATAAACGTATTTTACTTAATTAACCACAAAAGCTCATGCTTTGCCTTTGGTATTCAAAAAAAAAAAAAATCGTCGAGGGATTTAAATGAGAAAAATTTACTTGTTTGGGACATGTATCGGTTTTGGAACGAGGAGTTTTACTCGTATTTGAAGAATTTTGACCAAAAGCGGTCAAAGCAGTGGAAACCATTTTTTGAGTTCTCGCAGAAAATTTAACACAACTCTAAAAACGATAAAAATTTCCACCATGATAGGGACCACCTCCCAGGAACATTTGGAATAATTTAAAAACAACATAGACTCACTTCTCTGAAAACTTCGCGATCGGAACCGAAATCTTCAGGAGTTAGGATTATATTTTCGTCATCGGGATTATATAATTTCTTCTTTCTGTCGGTTTTTCTCTTCGATTTCAAGTTTTCTTTGTCGCCAATTACTGTAAATTAGACGTATTATTTAGTACAACGAAATTCAAATAGTACGAGAGCGTTGCGAAACATGCGTTTCAATAACTCACATTTTTCCAAGTACTGAATATGGTTGGATTTATCGGTTAATTCCTTATCTTTGCTTTCCAGCTCCAGGGTCAAGGCCTGAAATGAAATTTTTGTTTTAGAAAATCCATCTTCGTATTGAAAGTAAGTGTTTGAATAAAGCTCACCTCGATTGATTGTTCTAGACTGTCTACGTTCAACTGATAGACTTTATTTTGTTCTCGGTACGTTGAACATTTGATAGCTGCGTTTTCGTATTGTTTATCCAAGTTTTTATATTCTTCTTTGGCTTCAGATAACAATGATTCCAAATTCTGACAGAAAAAAAACACGATTATTTCAGTCCATGTTCAAATTGAATTGTAAAAATAATGAAAACAAAATTACCGCTATTTTTTCTTTAGATTCTAATAATTCTTGTTTCAACTTGAGGTTCTCAGCTTCGACATCTTTCGCCTGTAAACGCAATAAAATTGTAAAATTGATTCCGATTCGAATGGAATTCAGTCGACTGAAAGTTGACTTACTTTAATGGTCTGTTCCTTTTCTACTCTTAAGGAGGTCATGGCTGCTTCCAATTCTGATATTTTATTCTTCAATTCCATACTTTCCATTTGATCGGAGTTATTCAACTTTTCAACGTTGGAACCGTCGGATTTGCTCAATTCTTCGATTTTCCACTCGTAATAATCTTTTATAGATTTAATTCTGCTTTCGTTGTTTGCTTTCATTTCTTTTCTGATTTGTTCAACTTCGTCTCTACAATAATTAGGTAATAAAAAATCGGAGAGAATTATTTCAAACTTGAGAAATATTTTTCAAAAGCTCATTTTATCCCATAACTAACTATGTAAGAACTTACTCGTGGAATTTAGCGGAATCATCGAGCATATCTTTATAAGTCTTGTGCAAATATTCGATCATGTCTACTTTTTTCTTCAGTTCGTCGTTCAATTTCGTAACTTGATTTTGTAATCCCTAAAACGAGATGTTTCAATGTTATTTTTTTCCTATCGGATTAATAATTTAATTGGAATGAAAAATTAGGAAAAGAGACGAATCTTACTTCAACTAACGGATCGTGTTCTTCTTCACAATCTGAGCCATCCAAATCTGAGGAAATTCCGTCGATTAAAATCACCATCGGAAAAGCAAACAATTAAATAAAGATTGAATTTTAAAAATTACCGTAAGGTCGATAAGTTCCATGCTCGCTTTCATTTTCGTAAACCAAAGCTGAAAATCTGGTCTTATGTCGGATATTTCTGGTACTCAAAGGTTTACAACGTATTTCACAAGCGATTGCGCAGACTTTGAGAACCTGCTGGGTTTCATCGTATAATTCCTGCGCCGGATTAATATTCACTATCATGATAACTTTTTCTTCATTTCTATCTAGTAAAGCTGAACACAACAATTGGGTTAATTTCGACGATCTGTACGGCATAACTTGTATCGGGTTACCCATTTGGTTTTCTCTGCGAAATAAAAAAACACACAATTATAGAAAATAAAAAACCTCCATTCTTTGCTTGAAAATAAGTGCACCAACCTTAGCGTTTTCAGGCATCGATTTAACGTAAATAGCGACAAATTAATATTTCCCGATTCTTTTAAACGAACTCCAGTATTCTGAGTTTTCGTCTGTCGTTCAGATCCAGCTAAATCGCAAATTGATAAGCTGAAAAAAAAAGTTATGAAAAATTTGAAAGAAAAAAAACACGATCAGTATTGGAAATTAACGACAGTTACCTTGACATTGTAACGAATTCTGGATCGGATTGATTCAACAATTTAATAACAAAAATGCAATGCGAACGACTAGAATTTTCATTCATCTTGGTACAAGCAACGCTCAAATTTTTCTTGCCGTACAAATAAATGGAATACGCTTCGGCAGCATTTTGAACACAAATTTGCCTCAAACCTTTGGATTAAAAAACTAATTAAAGAAAGAAGGTAAAAGAAATATTCATAAAAACGACAGATACCTTTAACGAAATAATTTTTGTGACCATCGACGCATAATTTCAACTGTGTTCGAGAAGAGCCACAAGGTTCCAGTAAATCGTAGATGAGCTCGTTATAAATTTCGATAAAAGATACCCATATTGAACAAGTCGGTAGTACAGTTTCCTGATCGTATGAATAGTCTTCAAAACCTTCAGATAACTTACTATACTCGTCGCAAATTTCATTAGGATACACGCCACCTTTATTTTTCGATGATGCCTAAATAAAATTACGATTTCAAGATTAAAGCTAGTTTCGATTATCTACAAAATACGAGTAAGTATTCCTGTGAAACTTACGTGCATCCTGAGAATATCTTCTTTCTGAATTATAGCGTTGGTACTTTCATTAATATTCAATTTTCGTATACTAGTCGCGTGATGAGGAGCGAATTTAATTTCTTCGTCGGGAGTAATTCTCGAAAAAATAGCATGTAAAGTACGAGGTATAAGACCTGGATTCCTAACATCACCTGTTGATGGAGAAAAAATTATTCACTGATTCTGCTATACATATAAAAAAAAGAAATCATCGATAATAACGAACCTTGAACAGTATATGTTTTTCCAGCGTTTGTAGTACCATATGAAAATACCAAACCATTATGTGACCGTATCAAATCGTTAACACAGGGTAAAACAGTCTCTTCAAATATATCCTGTTGGGTAGTTTCTGGTCCAAATATCTTGGAAAACGTATATCTACGCGAAAAAACCAGCATAAGATATTTGCATAACCTTACCGGATTAATAATGAAATTCGAGTCACTCACTCTGCTTTATCGGAGCTTTTGTAAACTTTCGAAGTAATAGGAGGTTTGCAAACTAGTTTCGATCCTTCGACAATTTTTATCGTATTTCTCTGCAAATGAGAAGAATTTAATTAATTCGCCGACTGTCAATATCAAAATAACTGAGGTACGAGATAAACTTACGTAATCTGGATTAGGTTTTATTCTGAGGTAAACATGGAAAGAATTAGCATCTTTATCGAAGACATTGTCACAATCGTCGTTACTTTGTGAGAATAATTTTCGAGCCGCCATTCCTCTAGGATACGGATTGTACGACTTAAAATTATGAATATGATTACTCGACGGGTGATCGTTTTCTGGAATCAACGACATGATTTTATACAAGCATTGGACGATACACTAGATTCACAACACACTTAAATTACTTTCACGATTTACTAAAACATAACAAATTTAATAATCACGGATAATTAACAAAAATATGAAGGAATAATTTAATAAATACAAGTTTTTGTGATGGATGGAATGTAAAATTGAAGAAAAAACGTTACGGATTTGATTTGAAAAATTTGCTGAATATTTACAAGAGGCGCTGCGCATGCGCATAACACTCATTTTTGTTCTATAGAAAGAAAACTTCTGAAAAAAACAATTCGTAGGTTGCGAACCTAGTGAGCAATTTTGTAACTACGTAAAATTTTCGAAAAATTGATTCGATTTCGATTATCGATTCTTGGTTATCAATTTTTTATCATTTTTCGAAATTTTTTTTTTCTAAATCTCTAAATCCATGATAAAAGTTTTTGGTCAATTAAAAAATTCAAGTTCAACTTTTTAAAGCAACATGACTCCTAGTTTATGACCATCATTCCAGTGTGAAAGTTTTTCGGTACGTTTGCGAATTCAAGAACGAAATGAAGTAATGCCCGAGGCTCAATCGTTGCGAAATTAGGTTGTAGTTTTATCAACTCTCGTCTTCAGCCACCTGGTTATCTCGTTTTCCAACGTGTTTTGTTTTGTTAATACGTCTGTGACCCATAAATTCATTTTGGATTCAAATTTCGCGATCTCGGTTTGACACTTTGTAAGTTTCTACCTACGAATTTGCGAACATGTAAATCGTGAATTTCAGTTCTTCGGTGAATTATAATTTCAACGTTAATTTTTAGCGATGTTTCCCGTTCACATAAAGTTTCATGTCGACGTGTACGGAGTATGTTCGTGTTAGCGAAGATGTCGAAATTTCGCCAATATTGGATGTTCCCTTGAAAGTATTTCTTATAATCGAGTTGCAATTCTGTCACCATGGTTGATCCTAAATTCAGAAAAGAGATTATCACAATATTGACGTTATGCATATTGTGGTATTCGTCCAGCTCCAGTAACAGTGTAATCGGTAAACTTTTGCTGAATGAATTCCCATTCCCTATGACGGTTACTATGGTTCAATTGCTGTCTATAACTGTGTATTCTGGACCATTTTTCAACGTATGGGGTGTTCGGAAATTCGCCGATATTAGCTGGCCTTATTATATGAAAATAATCGTACCTTTAGCATTAGGAAAATTTTTTGTTTCGGTGTTGACCCATGTTAGCATATGGAAAGTACCTGTTTCATACGCGCATACTGGTGAGTGTTTTAATATCTGTCATTTTATTGTACATTTCGTATCGTTTTGTAATTTTGATTATTTTTTGTTGTCTAGTGAAAGCAACCATGCCACTATTTTCTGTCGTGTTGTCTAGGGTGATTCTAGGAGAGAAGCAAACTTGTAGAGTAAGTAGGATCACATTGAATTAAAGTGAAATTTTTTCAAATTTTATTTTAAACAATGTAAAATTACAGGTGTACGCTTCATTATTACCGATTGTCACCGGAGTACTTATTGCCACGCTGACTGAATTATCCTTCGATGTGATGGGTCTAATCAGTGCTTTGGTTGCCACTTTACAAATGTCATTGCAAAATATCTTTTCAAAAAAGGTAACTATTGATTAGTGATTAGTAAAAATACAATGTATTCCTATCTATTTAAGTTGCTATGAAATTTATCGTCCACAGGTTTTGCAAGATGTTGGTATTCACCACCTGAGACTTCTTCATATTTTAGGAAGATTAGCCTTCTTTATGTTTATCCCATTTTGGTTGTACTTCGATTTACAGAAAATTCTCTCCGAAACAGTTATCGTAAGTGTATTGAAAATTTCTCATATTTTCAACAACAAAAAGAAATAGAAAAATAAATCTAAATTATTATTTTTTTAATGTTCCAGATGACAGATCGACGATATTACATTATGGCTTTATTATTTGCCGACGGTTTATTAAATTGGTTACAAAATATATTCGCTTTCACGATCATGTCAATGGTGACTTCTCTTACGTTTGCAGTAGCTAATGCTACGAAGCGAGTTTTTATTATTTTCTTATCGTTATTCATTCTTGGAAACCCAGTTACCCCAGTAAATGTGTTTGGAATGATGTTAGCAGTTGTTGGAGTTTTAGCGTATAATAAGGTACATACAATTTCGGTACCATTAGCTTACAATTAGTTTTTAGTTTTCTGACAGAATTTAAAATTATTATCGCTGAATTCGTCCACGAGTTTGTTGATAACGACATAAGAACCGTGTAGAGAAAGAATTGTTTCGTTGATAAGTACTCTTGACGTAGGTACTAATACTTCTTGAGCGAATTCGCCTACTTGAGTTTCCTATTTTTTTAAATGAACATCAGTTTCTCGTAAATGACCATGGATTTACTTAAATATATATTGCGATTATAATGACGTAATCTGTATTATTGGTTTATAGGATTTATTGCAGTGAAATTAATTAATTTGTTTGATTTACAGGCGAAATACGACGCGCGCATGTCAGACAGTAAAAAGACCTTGTTACCATTTATTAAATCAAGAAGAGAAGATCAATTACCGTTCGACTATAAGTATCATAAGTTGAATCATAATAATGGATATTTGATGAATGGATACAGTAAATTGAGCAAAGGAGCCGATAATGTGTGAACACTGCCTGTATTAGTTTTTAAAATCGTACTTTCATTCGCCTATATAGAAAAGCTCCTTTCAAATTTCATTTCGTGTACCTCGCTGTAAATATGTAGAATATCGATGCATTTTTTTTCCTACTTTTGTACCTACCTACGTTACGAGAAAGTCATCCTGCGATAAAACATCACTATCATGTAAATTTCAACATTTTCTACGAAATGAAGCGTTTAAGTAATTAACTCTCTTAGATTAAGTTAGGTTAAATTTTTATTTCAAATAAATGTGTACAGTAAGCGGGCAAATTTTGCGATCAAGTTTTTCTAATACGATTTTTTTTATGATGAAAATGAATTTAAATGAATTTCAATCTCAATTTCGTTGTGTTTTCAATACGATTGATATGATACAACGAAACGAAAAGAGTAGTTACATAAGGAAATCCTGTGATTTGCATTTCATTGATCATTGTTTTCTTATTATCTTCTTGTTGAACTCGTGCAATAATAATTTTGACCATGGCTGTGTTATCATGATGTTAATTGAGAATAAATGTCTTGTTTGTATTCGTTTTCTTCGTTTCTCAATTTGTTTTTCCAGTAAAACCTATTTTATTTTTATTATTGTTTAGCCGATGTGTTTTTTGATGAGTTGGCATTTTTTAAATTTTGAAATCATGAAGTATTTATAACCATCCATAGTTTCACCTGATCCTAGCTAATTTTTGTTTAATAAGCTAATTTTCGTTTTTCCCAAAAAGTATTGAATCAATAATACTCAGGATAACATTATAGGAAAATGAAATCAGAAGTATCAGAACAGAACTTCAGGAATATGGATTAGTCGTCTTCTTTCTCTTCGATGAATTAATTCGTTTTCCTTTTCTTTTGAACTGGAACTTCAGCTCAAAAACGAAGCAATGGATCTCATCTCATCTAATCATCTTCTCCTACTCGATAAATTTAAATTTCAAGAACATGCAAAATTGAAATTGATGCAATGCAAATTCATGATGGACAATTTGACATGTGTTGATGTGTTCCAACATTTTTTCCCCTCAAAATCCAGTATCCACTATCCAGAATCCTTTCCTTTCAGCAAAAAGGTGCAACATCAGCAAAAAAATTCAACAAAAAATGAAACCATGTTTTTCGACCAATCAGAAGCTGAAGAATTTCCATGGTAACAATGACGTCATTTCGATGAACCAATCAGAGCCCACTGAAAAATAAGTCCTCTTTCTCTAAAAATCCTTGTGTGTTTGATAATTTTTTTCAAAACAAATTGCAAAATCAAAACATCGATTGTTTTAAATTTGCTACAGATAAATTGATTGAAAATTTCGCATTGAAATAATCGACGAGGTGGTTTATTCGTGCAATGAAATGAACGAGTGCTTCGATTTTGAATTATTCAAGCAATTTTTCGACTAAGGTACGTAATAATCCTATATACATGTAACAATTCCATGCTGAAAATTATCATCTGCACCACCTGCAAATCCAGCAAAAGTTTGGATTTCAGTTTCATGATGTTAATTTATCTTCATATTATGTTTTTTCAGATTAGAATATACTTAATTTGAACAGTTCGGAACAAGATGTCGAACACTGTGGTGCTAAATTATCACGACACAGTCATCCGCCAGTCCGATATTGATATTCTGAAAAGTAACAGTTGGCTGACAGATTCAATAATTGGATTCTACTTACAGTATTTGGAAACTGAAATATACACCAATAAAGATTTCCTATTCATAAGTCCTGAGGTTACTCAATGTATCAAGTCAACGCATCATTCAGAAATTCCTGTCTTTCTGGATCCTTTATCAGCGAGGCAATACTTGGTGATCTTTTTCCCTGTAAATAATAACGAAAATGTATACTCATCGGGCGGATCACATTGGAGTTTACTCGTGTATTATCGTAACGACGGTATATTTTACCATTTCGATTCTTCCAATGGTGTAAATGATCTGCAAGCGACGAAATTAGCTTCTAAATTACAGCATTATTTCGAAAAAGATAGGGTAGCTAATGTAAAAGAGTGCAATTCTCTGCAGCAAAGTAATAGTTACGATTGTGGTATTTATTTATTATGTAACGTCGACAATATTGCAAAGCACGTGTTGAATCGTCGTAAACTGGATAATATCGGCGTTATAAATAAAGAAGATGTCAAATGTAAGCGAGCTGCTATTTTAACGTTAATTTTTACTTTACAAAAACGCAATGCCGCCTCTCTCTGAAGATACTTAGTACCTGAATCTTTGGCTTTACTTTATAGCACTGATTGGAATCAGTGGTTCCTAAAATTTAGATATAAGTTCACCTGTATTTTTTCTGTTATTAATTCTTTCTTTTTTTTTTTTGACTGAATGATCGTCAACATGAGCTTATATTTATAGTACGACTGGATATTCGTTAGTTAAAAAGTATTATTTTCGTTATAGAAGCACAAAATCTCATTCAGTATCCAGTGCTTGAAGGATAAATTAACAATTCTTCGATTCTCGAATAATGTATATGTACTCTTGCAATTTGTAGTTAACTTTTATCATGTTATTCTTGTTGAATAAATTTGTCAATGTTTCGTTTAAACTTTGATTCATAATTCTTTGATATACTGACAACGTAACAAAAAATTTATTATAAATTATACACAATTTACGATTCGAAAAAATGATAAACGATAATATCACGACAGTATCAAAAAATTTATAAATTAATACGATGATCTATTACATAATTCTTTAGGAGGAGGCTGCAACGGTATATAACCATATTTGAACGTAGGATCTCGAAAAGCCTGTAGCTTCTCAGACGATAATTCTTCAATTCTCGAATAACACGGATTATTTTCATTTACTGGAGGTTGTGATTGCTGCGATGTACCAGGAAACGAAGCAGCTGCTGGCGCTGTCGATACGAATTGACTATTGAAAGAAAAAGCATTCATTTGAGCGTTAGCTTGAGAAGGCTCAGTGGGAAAAGACTGAGGATTAATGCTGTTGAACTGAGCGTTATTAGCAGTATTGAAAGAAGGAGGATTCGCGAAAGAAAACGAGCTGAGTGCAGTTGACTGAGGAACAGATTGTTGTGGAGCAAATTCTGCACTTTGTTTAGGCAACTGGTTGATATCAAACTTGAAAGTTGATGATGACGCAGAAGACGTTGGAAACGAATTCACAGTTTCTTCAGTCGAGTTGCCAGACATCATTTGTTTCTGTAATCGTAAAAGTTCAATAAATTACTAGAAGTTGAGGGTTTTTGTGATGCAAATGTGAATAATATTTACCGCTATATTATGCGCCGAAGCACTGTTGTTCACTCGCTGACAACTTAAAATGAGATTATCTCGTAATTCGTCCATTGTTCTTTTCTGCATAAAATAAAATACACGTAAGATCAAAGTAATCCAAAAAATGATGAAAAATGATATTATTATAGTAGGTGAGAGACTTACAAATTCATGTAACGTGTTATTACTCGAAGCCATATAAAATTGGTATCTTATTTCTTCCGGCGAATAATCCTGAAAACCGGGTATATTGCCGAAATATTTGAGCGGTGATATCACAGATAATTTCCATACATGTCTATCTTCAAACTGTTTCACTTCGGTTTTAATTAAATCACTGCAAATAAATTATTAATAAAGAAGTTAGTCGGATTCAATAATTGGTGGGAAAATTCCTAAACGTTTTTGAATTTGTTTCAGTACTATACTAACACGAACTGCGACGGAGTAATATCCTCAGGCTTGATTTCAGTTGGTTGAGATTGTTGCCTATGATCCACATGATATCGGTTATAATTTTTGTTGTAATTGCGAGCAGGCTCTGAAATCGAATTGACTACGTTTGAACGAATTGTTCCAAGTTACATTGATGCTAGAAAAGAGCTAAGACAATTACCATACGAAGAATGAGAATCACGATTTCCGTAAGAAAAGTAGCTTTCGTTGTAGTTGTTTCGATTATATCCATAGGAATGTTCTGCGAAAAAAAAGTTCGTTAAATTCATTTCAAGCAATTTAAGAAGATTAAGTCTGAGTATGTTGTTTTACCTGAATAGTCTCTGTTATTTTTGGAATAATGATTGTTCTCGTGAATGAAATGGCACGAATTTCCATATCGACATGCGCCTTTTAAATAATACCGACAAATTTGACTCATTTTGGTTGTTATCAATGAAAATACAGAAGACAGTACGAAAATTTCATTCCTTATAAGTACTTAAGTAGACGGAAATTACGAATTTCAGCTCAACGTTTCATTATAAAATGCAGTACACTGGATGAATTTACATTGCTGGAGATTTAGGTTTTCGAATAAACAATTCATAAATAAATAATGATTAATAAAATAAGCTCAAAGTACGGAAAACTACAAGAGAAGAGAACGCGATCATAAATAATTTTGAATTTTCGCCATGCACCGAATTTTTTTATCAGCGAGCATGTTGTTTAGTTTACGTGCTACTTTGAACATTTGTAAGGTCTTAGTTTATGCGGTGGACACAAAAGTTATGTTATCAGTTTCAGAATTTTACTTGAATGAAAGAATGACTTATGGCGTTGATTAATTGTGCATCATTATGAATTTTCTTTTAAATTTTAGTTGAATTATAATTACGTGAACACCTCGCGTTGTTTTCCGTTATTGGTTATAAAATTTTGGTCTTCCTTGGTCGAGTGTAAGTAAGCCCTGTTTATATTGAGATCCGGTACCTATCTTCATTTTACATTTTCCTACATACATGACATTTGTATTTTGTAATTTGTACAGGTTATTCGAGCCGTTTTCGGTAGCGTCCTGAGGCTTTGCTGTATTCAGCTGTTTGTTTGCCAGCTTGTCGCGTAATCAGCCTTTCAAATCGAATATTGAATAATATGCAGTACGTTGTGATCGACGTCGAAGATTCAAAACTCATCGAATTTCCATCTAAAGATGATGGAACACTCGCCCTTTCATCATTAGCAGCTCTCTACCCGGGTGTTACCGGATTGAAGTATGATCTAAACGGCCACACTCGTGCTGTCAAACCAGCTAATGGAATATTATATCCGCCGGAAAACTGTTGGGGAGAAAGAACTTACTACCTTGTATTTCAGAAAGGTACGTATTTTTATCCATACCGCCACGTTCCTTTCGCCATGTGCGTTTATTACCTACGAATATTTTACAGATAACACAAAACGCAAGGCTGAAGATGCCTCAGAAACGTCCGAGTCGAAAACTTTCAAAGTGGATACCGAGTCGAGAAAGGTTCATACCGATTTGGAGGTGTTTGGGTTACCTAGTAAAACAACGGATAAGGAATTACGAGACTACTTCTCTAAATTCGGCGAAGTACAGTTCGCGCAGGTATATTACTCCAGTGATTTTTCATTTGTCCTCTGTTAACTCATTTGTTAACGTCCGATGGTCGCAATTTCCAGGTCAAAATCGATCCCATTTCGAAGGAATCCACACGCTTTGGTCTTATCAGATTCGCTAACCAAGAAGTTCGAAGACGAGTCATATGGCAAAGACATCAGATCGACGGCCGATGGTTGAACATACACATTCCTAAATCCGAGGTGAGCTATAAAATGTTTAACAATGTCTTATTCGGGGATTATTTTTTTGACGTTTTGATGCTTACGAAATGTTGAGCATTCTCTTCGTGCTACAGACGGTAGTGTGCTGTGTCATTTTTGTTACCTGTGTAAAAGAAATGTAAATTTTTTTAAAACATTATTATGAAATGATACGCAATCTTGTCACTGTTTTCCCATAATTTAATCAATGAATCTACACGCTCTTTGGCATTTCTTATCAGTTTTTCAGTGCACTTAATTTCTTGAACAACTGAAATAGTTCTGTCGAATTAAAGTTTTGATTATATTTTTCAGATAAAGAAAGAAATTGAGGAAATAGTTCACTCGGCTCCTGATGAGGACACCTTGATCAGTGTTTTGGCAGAAAAAATTCGTTTTATGCAGAATGATTGCGTCCAGATTGAGAAAGACCTATTAAAGGTGCGCAGTGAGCGACAGAAAGCGGAAGACAATTTGGTTAGTAATGCATATTAATTTACTTTTTCATCATTATACTATCTATCAAAGAAAGTCATTCCTTGCCTGTAGAATACCTACTAGTCTTTCCATTATCCTATTTGAGTGATACGTACTATTTTCAATTGAAATAAGTGCTTGTTACTATCATGAATATCGTGAAAAATAATGTGTTTTTTGTGATATTGTAAAATTCACCATACGTATACGTTTTCGAAGATACACTATATTTTCGTCTATGATCAAGTATTTTTAATGAATTCAATATTGGTTTAATTTTTAGGTTAAAGTTAAAGCAAGAACTAAAATGTTGGAGAAACACTGCGCATTATTAATTGAACACGAAGACGATGAGAAATTTTCAGAATTTTTTGACGATTTAGCCTCAAAATCAAATTTATGGAAGTCCTGGCCTTTTAGCACGGAGGCGGAAATCGATAATGTTATGGAGCAAGCTGTCAAATTTGCTCATCTACGCTCTAGGTCGGATTCGTTTGATACTGATGAATAACCCAAAAATACAATGGTTTTATGACGAGCTGTATTCAGTTGATTCCTGATTTTTTGGAGACTAATGAAAGAAAAAACCAATATCTGTTTTTACTAATAACACAGTAAGGAATGGAAGGATTTTATTCGTGAGATGTAAAAAAAAAAATACAATTAAGATGTACCTTTGTGATTATTGTTCCTATGTATAAAATATAAAAAATGTTTTTATTTACTTTTTGATAACAATTTGATACAAAAAATGTATGAAGTTCTCGTTTGAAAAAATACATAGTCAGCTGAAATCCATCTACGAAAGTAACCCTCAAACTCAATAAAATCATCACAGAAGTAGTTGGCAATGTAGGTACTCAATTGTCATAAATTGTACCATGAATGCAAATTTGCAATGGAAAAGAAACGAAACACATTTAGATCAAAAACTCAGTGGACTGTTACTTGAAACTCGAAAGATGTACATACCTACATTAAAATAAAAATTAAAATACATGCAACTAATGAAGGGCAAAAAATTACATCTAGCTCGCAAGAGTGAGATATCCAACTAAATTATACCATATTTTACAAATGTTCATAAGCTAACAAACTCAGAAACTCCTGCCAAATGGGATATACCCATTTAAGCAAAAGAATTTTTTTTTTTAATGAAAAAGATACAAAGTTGAAATGAAATAACTTATTTACTTTACTGATAGGCGATTATGACAAAAAAAGATACCTACAATTCTGTTCAAGGCGGTGCTTTGGCAGAACTTCGTGCAATACTAATGTCCATCGACCTTTGAATAAAAGGTCGATGCTAATGTCACAATTTTTTGCAATTTTTTTTATATTTTGACTAAAATTTTGGGGCACCCTACCCACCATGGTCTGAAGAATCCTATCGCAAAAAATGTATGGTTCCTAGATTTTTTCCAAACTTTCCAATCAATTCTGAAATTTGGAGAGATTTTGAAAATTTAGTTTTTTGATAAAACAGCAGTTTTAAGCTTTTGAAAGTTTTGATTTTTGATGAATATTTTTGAAAGTATACTCTTGTGTCTCTCGTTCACCTTTAAAATGCTGCAAATTTTTTTTCTCAATGTCAGCAGTCTCGAATAAGTAGATTTTGAAATACAAAATCGCTCAAAAGCTGAGCAGAAAAATCAACTAATCAAGCCGGTAGAAACATGTCGCTTTCCAGTTTGGCCGTAGCCACCTGAAAAGTAAATTCCGAATATTGGTGATAAATAGCTCTCCACGAAAAGTCCTACTTCACCATCAAAAAAACATGAAAAACCTAAACCTGCTTTTATTTTCAAGTTTTTTTCTTTTTTCCCAAAGTTACTCGAAATCCTCATAAATTATCGAGCCTTTTCATACTTGAGAATAGTTGTTAAAACTAATTATTAGATTTTAAATCCACGATAAAGTGAAAATTTATTGAATCAAAAATCAAAATTCAAAACACTGTCGAAACACTTTCGTAATCACTCACTACACTAGCGATTCCATCGGATTTGATATCAAACTATCAGTAATCACAGAACGTGTGAGAAATTTGGGCCCAAAATTCGTCACCTGCTGACCCTGTTATGAACTTTGAAGGACGTCCCTCCGCCCGCTAAGGTTATTTTATATCTATCGATATCATTACACGATTTAAATCCGTAATCGAAACTCAATTTGAGTGAACCGTTCAAAGTTATCCGAACTTTAAACGATTTCGAAGCCCGAAAATGCAGAGCAACATCATGAGTCGATTGTCCACTTCACTCAAAGTAAGAAAATAAATTCACTTGCCTATTGATCATTAATTAATTATACTAATTATACGTGATTTTCAGCCGGTGATCGTCCATTTGCAACAAGGCCATGTTCCTTGTTCAGTCACCGTGTTATCTGGTTCACTCAGCAGGCGCCAAAAAAGATATTACTCTTCCGGCGGTGAAGTCGATTTGGTTGTCATCGGCTCCGGCCCTGGTGGTTATGTAGCTGCCATAAAAGCAGCTCAACTCGGTATGAATGTGAGTGTAACTCTCTATTACTGCTCCATATACTTATCGTTACACATATCACTCGAACAAAATCGTATTTTGTTTAGACTGTCAGTGTTGAGAAGAACGCTACATTGGGAGGTACGTGTTTGAATGTCGGATGCATCCCTTCTAAAGCTCTGCTCAACAATTCGCATTATTATCATATGGCCCATTCTGGAGATTTAGCTGCCAGAGGTGTCGAAGGTAATGCTCTCGAATGATTTACATTTGATTTTAATCGAACTGGTTCCATAAATCCGTAATTTTTTCACAGTCGAAGGAGTGAAACTGAATTTAGAAAAATTGATGGAAACCAAAACCAACGCTGTAAAAGCTTTAACCGGAGGTATCGCTTCGTTATTCAAGTCCAATAAAGTAAGATTTTTTAGCGATTTAATTAGCTACAAGTTAATTTGGAATTCTAACGAGGTACAATGTTCGCAGGTTAGATCGGCCAAAGGTCACGGTAAAATTACCAGCGCTAATACCGTCGCTGTATTAGATGAGAATGGCTCGGTAACCGAAGAAATTAAGACTAAAAATATTTTAATCGCCACTGGATCAGAAGTTACCCCTTTCCCTGGAATTGATGTAATTCTTATTTTATTCTTCGTAATATCTGATTATACTATTTTCACTCTAGTTAAATTGGTATTTTTTTAAATCGTAGATCGACGAAGTACAAATTGTTTCCTCAACTGGAGCATTATCACTTACCGAGGTTCCTAAAAAACTAGTCCTTATCGGTGCTGGAGTCATTGGTTTAGAATTGGTAATTATTCATATGAATTATCCCTTATTACGAAATTCGTTCAGTTACTGAGCAATTGTATTTTAGGGTTCTGTATGGAAACGTCTTGGAGCCGAAGTTACCGCTGTTGAATACTTGAATTCCATCGGAGGTGTCGGTATCGACGGCGAAGTTGCTAAATTATTCCAAAGAATATTGGGTAAACAAGGTATTAATTTCAAACTCGGAACTAAAGTCACAGGAGCACATAAGACAGGTGGAAACGTCGTCGTTGAAGTTGAAAATGTCAAAGATCCGTCGAAAAAAGAAGAAGTAATTTTTTTTTAAACAATAGAACGTATAATTAATGTTTCAAATCTAATCATCGCACGAATTTTTCAGTTGGAATGCAACGTTCTGCTGGTTTGCGTTGGAAGACGACCGTACACGAATAATCTCGGATTAGAAGAATTAGGAATTGAAAAAGACGAAAAAGGCAGAATACCTGTAAATTCTCGTTTCCAAACAGTCATTCCAAAGTAAATCATGTTTAATGTCTGAACGAACAAATCAAATCAATGATTTTGCATTATATTTTATTCGCTAACGATACTTTTACAGCATATTTGCCATCGGAGATTGTATCCATGGACCTATGTTAGCCCATAAAGCTGAAGACGAAGGTATTGTCTGCGTAGAAGGTATTACCGGAGCTCCTGTGCACATAGATTACAATTGCGTCCCATCTGTGATATACACTCATCCAGAAGTTGGTTGGGTCGGTAGAACAGAAGAAGATTTAAAAAAAGATGTACGTATCTGCTTCACGTAACATTTTCCCTTCGACGTTATCTAAATATTTACAAAATGATTTCAGGGAATCGAATACAAAGTTGGTAAATTCCCATTCGCTGCCAACAGCAGAGCAAAAACAAACAACGAAACTGAAGGATTCGTTAAAGCTTTAAGCGATAAATTGACCGATAAATTATTAGGCTGCCATATTGTTGGACCAGTAAGTAATTTTTGACTCCTCCCTCCCCCTTCTAAATACCTATTTCTTTATCAATATATTATTTTCAGAATGCCGGCGAATTAATTAACGAAGCTGTATTAGCAATGGAATACGGAGCATCGTGCGAAGACATCGCTAGAGTTTGTCACGCTCATCCGGTAATTAACACTCGATGAATTTTATTCCCTCATTTTGAACATTTTACTAATTGGTGTTGTTGATTTTTGTAGACCTGTTCGGAAGCATTACGAGAAGCTAATTTGGCTGCCTATTTCGGCAAAGCTATCAATTTCAGTTAAGAATCAGGTTCAGATGAAACAAAAGTGATACGGATGAACAATTTTATCAATCATACAATGCTAAATTTAAACGCCATTTAATCATTAGATGATTGTACCAAAGGTGATGTACCTTCAATGAAAAATTCCACGAGCATGCTTGAAATGTCGAATTAATCGTTTCATTATGTAATTTATTCAAAGTGTTAATGTAATTACGTGTTGTATATAAAAAAAAATAATTCTAAGATTTTTTTATTTTTATGTGATTCATCTGCATTTCCGCTATTCGAGTTGGGTGTAGATACTAGATAGATGGTTGAAGTTCATTCATGAATCCGAATGAGTCATCGTGAAAATCACGAATATGATTTGTTTGAAAAATTTTGGTGAGTGTGAAAATAAAAGAAGTCTTTCGTTAATATGCAAGCTTGAGCTTGGATGCTGCATTGATGTAATCCAATTGGTGTAAAATTTGATGGATTAATAACTGAAAGTTGTATTGAACAAAGAGAAATTGTTGAGCAGAAGCTCAACGAGTGTTTTCTGAAGGTTACCTACCTAATTTCCCCGAGAGATATGAGCGTTAAATGAACACTTCTTTGAACAACGATGATCCATAATGCAAGAAATATTCGTTTAAAAAGAAAAATGACACACATAGATGGAAATTGGAAAACAAATAATTCGAACGTAGGCTTCGAAGAAATGTTCGTCTCAATGTAGCTGCAACAGAACTCGACCTTCTTGCGAACAAAATAACATCAAACTAGTCTCAAATTCACTATGTCTTCCTCAAGAATCCTTCTGCATCCTTCGAAGAAATCCTCACATAAAATTCACGCCTAAATTTACAGCCTATCTTCATTTTCTCGGAAACTTTCATCGGAAAATTCGAAGAAAATTAAGAAAAGCGATATGAAATTTCTCAACTTCTCTTAGCATTGGCAACACTGCGTATATGAAGCGTCAAAAGTGGAAAGTTTAGCGTTGTCATTTCATCAAGTACCCAATAGGAGTAGTGAGTCGTGAATTGTCGGCTATTCAATGGCATTATACGTGGCTTGAGAAAAAGTAATTTTATGAGTGGAAAATTGCAATTTAAATTGATAAATTTAGTACAAATTCTTATCTCGAATACGTGATCTTGTGGTGTATCTTACAGTCGTAAAATTCTACTGAAATGGACGGTGGTTTGTTCTCTTTATTCGTGATGAATTGCAGAATAACAAATAGCTGCCAGTTTTAATAGTATTCGATAGAATTAATGTTCTTCGATTTATCGTTTTTTAAATAATTTATAAATTATCGCATTATTTATAAAGTTGACGATTAAGGATGGCGTCCGGGGATTTCGGCAATCCTCTACGTAAATTCAAACTAGTATTCTTGGGAGAACAAAGCGGTAAGTGTGACGATAACTATACGCCTTCTACTATGAATTAATCATTCTACAGATTGTCATAATATTTGACCATTCGAACGTCGATTTCGATTGCATTTTTAACATTGTGGTTAATTTTTCAGTTGGAAAAACCTCCCTGATTACTAGATTTATGTATGATAGTTTCGATAACACTTATCAGGTCGGTGCTATTTAATTAACATTTCAATTTACTCGATTACATTCTGTTAAATTGATTAAATTCTACGTATGGTTTGTGATTCTTATGTGCAGGCTACCATCGGTATAGATTTTCTTTCAAAGACAATGTATCTAGAAGATAGAACAGTAAGTGTTTATCGTGTTTATGATTGTGTGATGTCTCTTGACCCTCAAAAGAACGGTAACGATTGTACGAATCAAGAATTAACCATGCTATTGACAAATTACACCGTGAAGGATGCCACCGTGAGGAAAAGTGTGATTAGTTTTATCAATCCGGTGTTTTACCTTTACTTGTCAAAGTTTCGTGTGATTTCGTACGAGCTAAGTCGAACGTCAAATATGTTCCAATGATTCATTCGATCCTACTAGAATTTCGTACAATATTGATTCGTTTGTTTACATCAATTGTTCCTTTCTTTTGAGCGAGATTAATCGTTGATTTGACTCGAATAATTTTCATTATGCTACCACAACAGAAATTGTTTTTATTGTCATTTTTTAATCACCTTGTTCTTTCGTGTGTTTCGTAGGTGAGATTACAGTTGTGGGATACTGCAGGTCAGGAAAGATTTAGAAGTCTGATCCCATCTTATATACGAGATTCGACTGTGGCTGTAGTTGTTTATGATATTACTAGTGAGTATTTTTATCGTACGAATGCGTAGAAGAATTACTCATTCAATACCTCGAAGATGTTTCGGCACAAATTCTATCGTATTAATTTCGAAATTATTATCCCAACAGATGCCAATTCATTCCATCAAACATCCAAATGGATAGATGACGTTCGGACGGAACGTGGAAGCGATGTAATTATTATGTTAGTAGGAAATAAAACCGATCTGTCGGACAAACGACAAGTATCCACCGATGAAGGTGATCGCAAAGCGAAAGAATTAAATGTTATGTTTATTGAAACTAGTGCCAAAGCTGGATATAATGTTAAGCAGGTACGTTCAAAGAACTCGACCAGATTTAATTTAATACAATGTTTCGAGCGAACGCAGCTAAAAAATATTATATTTTACATGTATGCTTATTACGCTGGATATACCGCTCGCCCATCGACGTCTCATCGTACAGTTATACGGTTACACTTGGCTGCTCGTGCAGTTGTTAGCCTCGTTTATTGCCGAAATAATTTATCGCACGCGTTTTTCCCGCCATCCGTCGTTTTATATGCGAAATATGATTCCGATAAATGAACTGTCGTTATTTTTTAATCACGTGTTTGGGGAAAAATTAACGCGTTCACATAAATTTATCGTCTTCTTCGTTTGTTTTGTAATTCAAAATATCTCAAACGTGTTAGGGAATAATTTACCTAAAAAATCGCAGCTGTCAATTGCGAAGAAATAATTTTTAAACGTATTACTAAATCAAAATACATATCCGGTAATTAATTCTATCGATGTTTTGTACGTTTCAGTTATTCAGAAGCGTAGCAGCAGCTCTGCCTGGAATGGATTCTTCGGAAAATAAACCAGCTGAAGACAGTATCCTTTTTATTATACAATTTTTAATACTCGAATATTCTGAGTAATGATTATGTTAGGTACCAATACTCTTATGAAATCAATGCCACTCGATATTTTCCTTAACCGAAGAATTTTCAGTGCAAGAAGTAGTTCTAAAAGACACGCCGAACGAAGCAACCACCAACGAAGAAGGATGCGCATGCTGACATAGCATTTCTGTGTATAATTTCCTGTTGTACTACCGTTGTTGCCAAGCACGATTCATTCCTCCAGTATTTCGCGAGCTTGCTATGTACACACATTTCTTATCGCCAGTAATACCGCCTTATAAGCCATCTTTTTTTACATTGGAAACATTTATTACCCCGAGAGTAATGAAACTTTTAACTGAAATGGATTAATCTTGTCTAATTACTATTAATAAAACTAAACGTTTTGCGTTTGTAAAATAAGTTTTAATGTTTTATTTATACGTTAATATTTTTGGTTAACCTACGATTTAAGCATCGGGTTTTTGATGAAGCTGGTACATCATTGATAGGCTTCCAAAAAATGTATTAAATCAATTAGATATTGTGTACAAATGAAACGACGTCTATTAGGCTTAATTATTTTTGGCATCGATAGTTTCTTTGTATTTTTTTTTCTCTACAAGATATACAATATGCTGTGAAATAATCGAAGGTATATTTTTAATTATTCGTGTGCGTCTAAACGATCAAATATGAACATAAAAATGGAAAACCAAACGAAAACATCTAGATTATTCATTTCAGTATTAGCAAGAAAAATAAATTGTTATTAGTGCAAAAAAAAAAGAAAAGAGAAATTGTTGTTGGTGCGTTTTGTTTTATTTATTCATTTTTAAAAAAAAATTTAAATCGTGAGAATGAAATTTTTTTTAGATGAAATGTTAGAAATGTACGAAGCAATATAATGTTAGATTTTAATCGATTCGTGCTTCGTTATTTTATTTATTTATTTATTAAACATTTTTTTTTGATTCATTACGACGATTAAATTATTTTGTAATTTTTGTAGATTTTTTTATTTTTATATACATTGCAAAATTTTTTGATGATGTCGAAAACGCCAAAGAGTTAGAAAAAACTTGCCCATTAAGGGTCCCAGAAACATGCTGGTGGTACATGTACGTCTTTCAGTTTTTTCTATTGTGCAATATGGTTGAGAATTTGAGTGTGGCTTTTTTCGTTTCCATTCATCGTCGACCTTTTTTCTCGTAACGAAAATGATAACGCATGTCAAAATAATCTACACTAATTACTGTAAATTATGTTAAATTTAAATTAAAATATATTAATTTTTTCATTGCTCTTCGTGTTGATTGTTTTGTTGGTCTAGGTTGAATGAAAGGATATTAATGCAGAGATTTGATTGGTTTTATTGTATGTCTTCGTTAGCCTAGTTGATTCACTGGGAATTCAAATCTGTTTCGGATGGCAAAATTAATACAGTGAATCGTCGGCACCCTCCCTACCTAATGGATTTGAGAGACTCCAGGAATCATTTGCCAAAATTCAACTGTAGATAGTACTCGAGGAGACGAACAAAAAACATTAATAAGACTGGTTGTCTATCTTGTGAATTAAAGGAGCCACGTGCTTCGCAAAACTAGAAAGTAGAAATTTACTAATTTTGAAAAATTCATCAAAAATAATGAAATTTTTGAATCATTCAAATGATGCTCATTTTCCATTGTACTCGAGTAGAGAACAAAAAATATTATGACAGATTGCCTATTTTCAAAATTGAAGGGGCAAACTTGATTCAAAATTTCCAAATTTGGGATGCTTCAATTTAAAATTTTCAAATTGTGTTTGCGCCTTCAATTTTGAAGATAGGTAATTTGTTATAATAACATTTTTTTTTGTTCGTCCATTTCAGCACTATGGGTTACTGAAGTCATTTCAATGATGCAAACATTTTTCTTACTATCAGTGAATTGAAGAAATTACACCATTTTTGGCCAAAAATGGACCAATTTTGAAGAATTCCCCAAAAATGAGAAAATGTTTGGATTATTCAAGTGACTCCATCAACTCAGATTCCTTAGTATTTGAATATGAGTGGACGAACAAAAAAGGTTACTTATTATGACAAAATTGCCTATCTTCAAAATTAAAGGGTCAAACACAATTTGAAAATTCAAAATTTTCAAAATCTAGGTTACGAGAAAGTTGGAAATTTTGAAACAAGTTTGCCCCTTCAATTTTGAAGATAGGCATTCTGTCATAATAATATTTTTTGTTCTCTACTCGAGTACTATGGAAAATGGGCATCATTTAAAGGATTCAAAAATTTCCTTATTTTTGATGAATTTTTCAAAATTAGTAAATTTCTAGTTTTGTGAAGCACGTGGCTCCTTCAATTCACAAGATAGGCAACCTGTCCTAAAAAGTTTTTTGTTCGTCTCCTCGAGTACTATCTATAGTTGAATTTTGGCAGACGATTCTTGGAACACCCTGTATATATTTTTATCAATTTCTCACGTAATCGTCGATTAAAATCTAGAGCTTTTGTTTATGCGACGGAGTCATGAGCATTCCAGTAACTGACGAATTCAGGCGATTCAGCATAATCGAAGCAATCACTTTTTGAATGAGAGGTAGCTTGGTAATCGAGATATTCATATCGATTGTTCATATATTAAGCCTACTTATTTTTAAAGCATTCAAACTGTGTTTGTTGGTTCGAAATTTGTTGTGTAAATTTGATAAGAAAGTACTGCTATGGCGAATTAGATGAACAAACGCCTATTTAATCGACGTCAAGAAAAAAATCGTAATGGAGTTTCCTTCGTTTCTGAACTAAAACAATAACTTGTATGTATCTTAACCTAATAACGATTTCTTTACTAAAACAATAACTTGTATGTAGGTATCTTAACTTGATAACGATTTCACTAAGTATAGGCAGGTACTCTTCGATGCACCCATCGTAAAGTTGAAGAAATGAAGACGAAGTACGAAAGTTGAAAAAAGTGAACTCGTCGATAGAAAAGTATAGGTAGGTATTTGTAATTTAAGTCATGATGTCCTTATTAACTTTTGAAGAGCTTACTCGTATATCTAAACCTGTATTGAAAATTATTTATTTTCCTTCTTATTAGAGAGTTTATGAGAAATAAGAAACGTTGAAACTGCTATAGAATCGTCTGTCTTGAAAAGGGTTAATTTTGAATTGGCCTAGCCTCGTAAAAAACCTATTCAGTGGTAGTAAGATACCGATATTATGATGTGGGCTTAATTTGATATTATATTATGCTTTTCTCCTTGCTAACCGGAACTGGCCATGTTGGGGGTACCTTCCCTGAAGGTTGATGAATAGCTAGTCCTCTCATGAATTTAGAAATCATGCTACATAGTATAAAAATGAAATAGGTAACCGAGGTGATGACTCGAAAAGAGTAGGCATTTTTTTACAAATTGAAAAATCACAAATTTAAAAAAAGTCGAAGAACTCCAATTTTTACAAAAAATTACTCAAAACTTCGTCTACGGTCCACCTAATGAAATTTACTCACCCCCCCCCTTGATTTGATTTTACAGGATCAAAAATTGAACGTCGAGTGAATCGAGTGAATGGAATTACCCTACACTTTACCTTATAACTTGTTTTTATGCAGTGTTAGGAGCATGAAATCTGAAGGAAGGGGGTTGACAAAGCTTTAAGAACTTTTTTTTTCAAAAATTGGCAATTTTGGATTTTTTCAAATTTGAGACTTTTCAACTTGTAAGTAAAAAAAAAAAAAATTCTGATTTGCAATTCATCGGACCTAACTAATTCGGAATGTCGAACTTATGGTAAGATTAAATTTTCAGTTGCCGAAGTTGATCAGGTATAACGCCTTTTGAATCAATTTTGAATTTCTGGAGAAAAATCACATTTTTTGGGAGGTTGCCAAATTACCAGAAAATGGTGGGCATCGGTTCGGGAGGCCGAACTCTGTTTAATAAACCAAGTTTCATTAGATTTTCATCTCCATGTTTGCTGTTTTTATGGAAAATTATTACCATAGATAAATTCTACTTGATATGTAAATGGGGTATTTTCACAATTTTCAAAAATTCACCACAAATCGAAAAATGAACTGCAGTAGCTGAAAATTTGGTCAGGAGGTCTGGCAGCCATACTTCTTCAGTGAACCAAATTTCAGCTGGACCGGAGTCGACAAGTTGTAAAGGTTCCCGAGTAAGTAGGTATTTCTATGTGTAATAATTTTAAAATTTACTTGCAATTCATTCCAGAACTGTTGCAATTGGAAAATAAAATTTTGGGAGTCAAAAATACTGCATCTAAAACTAATCTAATCTAAGAAAAGATCGGAGAATATAGGTATGTGTTTGATCCAACTTGCAAGTAGTAGCAAGATTGTGCTTTCACTTATGACTCTTGTCTTATGAGTTTCAATTCACAAAGTTGATTCGTTTCCAGTAGAAAATAAGATGTCTCAGTAGGTATTAATTTTCAAAGGTCAACATTCTTTTGTTTCAATAAAATTCTAAGCATTTTAATCATTGATTTGTTCCTTTCTTTCAACGTTCTAGTTTCTCAGTTTCTTACATGTGAAAAATAAATAATGGAAAGACAAAATAAGAAAATATTATTTTTGAATGAATTTTTAAAATAAAATTCCAATTCAATTCAATTTTAAAATTCTCAAATTTCCAAAAAAAAATAAAAAATTTAAAAATCCTCAAAAAACAGTGTAACCACTTATCGAAATCAAAAAAACTCACACAACATTTCATCGATGGCCGATAGGTAGCGCTCGAAAATATTGATATGATAATTTTATTGTTGTTCTTGTTGTTCTTCATAACGGTTTTTCACGATTCGAAAAATTTATTCAGTATAAATTTTGATAAAATTTTAATTACGACGTAGTGTATTATTTTAACGACCTTTATTTCATAACTATCGACTAATCAGTAACTTAAAAATATGTCCAATTCAACTCCAAATCAATCCTGTAAGTATTTCATGTTTAATTTCTCCTCCATAATTCAAGTTGAAACATACTATTTCTAACTCATATATCGGTGAATAGTTACAGGTCCACACGGAGTCATCGATTTACTAGATCCTCGCTCGCCTACGACAGCTTTCCAAAGGACTCCTATAATGGTAAATTTCCTCATCAAGAAACCTTTCATTTCAAGAAATACATTTTCGAACATTACTCTTACACTCAAGCTGGCATTGTTTCAGATACTGCATCAAGCTCAAGACGCTAATATGTCCGTCGATGAAAATACATGCGAAATTTTAAACGATAACGATGTGAATTCCGTAGAAGCAGTGGTAACCAGTCCGAATCCAACTTCTTTAACCCTGGAAATTGTAAGCTAATTTCATTACTAATGTTAGGGATATTATTCGATATTCTAGAACGATTTGGGTTTGGATTTGGAAGAAGATAGGAATACATCGAGTTCCAGCACATCGTTTCTTAGCGCTACGATGGAAGTAGAAGAAGCAAATCTTACGTCGTGTGATCCATCACCGGTCGTTTCAGATTTCAATGTCTCCGAAACGTTGGAAAAAGAACCCGAAGTAAATTAATCTTATCTCTTGTGTTATTTTTAAACCGACTTCGACTTCAGTAATTTATTACTTCTTATTCTTTGTGTGCCTACGTAGATTGATCAAGAAACTGCAGTCGAGACACCCAAAACAATCGAACCGGTATCGGATAGTATAGTTTTATCGAGTGAGAAATCATGTATCGAAACCGTTACTCCTGACGACTCATTTGCCGATATTCAACTCGAGATTAAAAATCCAGCCAAGAAATTATTCTACACGCCGAATAAAAAAGTAATCCTTTTTTCATCATTTTAACACTAATACGTCAATTTTATTATTCTCGATACTAATCTGTTTTTTTTTAATTTTACAGAGAGTACCTTTAGTAGCTGTGGATAACATTTGCCCAGTAACACCTCCCGTATCACTGCCTCAAAACGTGCTACGTCAAAAGCAATGGAAACGTATACAAGAAGAACGTAAAAAGCTCGGATTGGAATCAGATGAAAATGTACCTCTTCCTTTGAACGATATAACCGCTTCGGCTCCTAGTAAATTAATGCTTAGGAAAAACAGACTACGATCGAGATACGACATGTCTTCATAATAATTTTAACTAGCATTATGTTTTTATTTTTTTAATTATTATTACTAGTAAATCAATCGTGTTTTTTGTAGCTTTAATAGCTTCGAATTCGAATGTACTCGTAATTGATGAACGATTTTTTATCTACCTATTTTAAACTTGATATTTTAGTATAACTCATTCCCGTGTGACAATAAATTATTTCATTTTACTGCGTATATATTTCGAACAAAATTTAATTACACCGTTTAAATAAAAGAATTTATTAAATAAAATATACAACTTAGATTAATAAAAACAACAGACAAAAGACGATAATTATTTACCATATTTTTTTTTTCATTTTTTTATTTAAATTCATAAATCGATCAATATTTTGAAAAATCGAAACTTTTTCTTTTTTTAAAACAAATACCACATTTAAACAAGAATATATAATTAAGTCTTAACAAAGAAAGAAAAAAAAATATTGGGAAACACAATAAACATCTAAAGCCGAACGTCGAAAAAAAAAATAAAAGAAAACAGTTATTAAACTATCGATAAAATATTCCATATGTAAAATTATCTAGTAAATCGATATAGTAAATTAGAGAATCGAATACACAAGCGTTTCTAAGCATAATAAAGAATTAAGATCAACATGCGAAATTCCAAAAGGGCAAAGTAACGAAAAAAATTAAACTAACGTGGAATAATTTATAAATGTTTCGGGTCGCTTAATAATTATCATTCATTTTATAACGGTTTACCGAGTGCAATATGGGTAAATCTGGCAACCTTGTTAAAAAAAATAATAATTTTTTAATTAAACCTCTTGAATATTTAACTTAAACAAAAAAAATTAAAAATAAGCGTTCTCAATTTCTTTCCATCAAATAAATGCAAAGGGTTTCACTCTATAATATACTCGAGAAACCTTCCAGACTACAAAATTCGCGATGACGAGATACGACAGTTGCAATATCTAGTAATAATCATTGGAGCGTGAAAAATCACCATCAAATTCGACATTTTTAATATTATTATTCAAATAGTATAACGCGTCAACATTTAAATACGAATATCTGCACTGTTTTTCCCCTCTTCTATATATTCTTCCCCAACTTGGATAAATTCAGACTATACTTTTACTACCTCTGGAGAAATACATGAAAAGGGAAAGCGAAAGTTTTCTAGGTTTTAGATACGAGTATATCGAGGCTAGATTTCATTTTTTTTTTTCAGATAAAAATGGGTAAAAAGTCGCCCATTATCTGGGTTTGTCGCACGTAACTTGCAAATCGCAATTCTTGCGCTGTGTTGAACGAGGCCTGCGTCTATGACGATGAAAAAATTTGCTAAAACACCTGTAAAAAAAGACGAATCGACAGGTGTGTAATTTTTTACACCAGTACTGTACAAATGAAATACGTTCGAGGTGTGATAGATTAGGCAAGTGGGGTGAGCAGCAATAACCATATGCCTACGTCAATTTAACCAACACATTTTTGTGAACCCGGAGCAGAAATTTTTCAGCACCCGTATGGTTTCAGGGACAATAGGGCATCCTCTCTAGAATCCAATCTGCCTATCGTAGATAGAATTTTTTCAGATGTTCATCTCTACTCTACTCTACCTACGAGTTGAATTGCGAAATTACAGAGGTCATTGACTTTTCGAAATGAAAAACTAACGTAGGTACGAGACGAATACCTATACGTAGGCGATGCAGATTGATAAATGGAATTTTCCCAATTAAATTCTTTACGACGTTTGTGAGATCGTTTTTCATATTCGAGAAAGTCTAATTCTTCGCCCTCGTTTTCATAAACACGGTTCAAATTAATTAGACAATTGAGAATATAATGAAAGGGTTGAAAAGATTAGTTCGAAGTACGCAAGTATCAGTTTCGATGAGAAATTTGGTTTCAGTAAAATCGAAAATCTTGATTTCAAATTCAATGATTGAGAATTTACCAAATAAAATTTGATTTTTTCAAAAATTTTAGCAGCATTAGGTATTAAAAAAATTTCATCAGGCTGATTTAGTATTTTCCCCAAAAAATGCATATTTTAAAAATCGAAAAAAGTTGAGAAATGCAAAGAACGCATGAAAAGTTTTGAAAATATACAAGGTGTCTCAAAAGTAAAATTTTTACAAAAAAAACGTTCAATTAAGTTGAGTTATTTTATTTTTTGATCAAAATATTTCAAAAAAAAATCCATGCTTTATAATTTGATCCTTTTCGGTTTTATTTTGTAGGATTTTTTCTCAATAATCTCCTCAGAGTAGAAATTTTATAATTCACAAATTTGTTTCTTTTCAATTATTTTTTTTTGGTACTTAGAATTTTTTTTTTTTCAAAACTTTTTTAAAAATAACAAACAGAACGCATGAAGTGTTTTAAAAATATACATGGTGTCTCAAAAGTAAAATTTTTACAAAAAAATCGTTCAATAAAGTTGAGTTATTTTATTTCTTGATCAAAATATTTCAAAAAAAAACTCCATGCTTTATAATTTGATCCTTTTCGGTTTTATTTTGTAGGATTTTTTCTCAATAATCTCAGAGTAGAAATTTTATAATTCACAAATTTGTTTCTTTTCAATTTTTTTTTTTTTTTTGGTACTTACGAGTAGAACCTTGTTTTTTCAAAACTTTTTTAAAAATAACAAACAGAACGTATGAAGCGTTTTGGAAATATACAGGGTGTCTCAAAAGTAAAATTTTTACAAAAAAATCGTACAGTAAAGTTGAGCTTTTTTATTTTTTGCTCAAAATATTTCAAAAAATTTAATTCTTCAGAAATATTTCAAATTTTTAAAACAAAAATTCAATTTTGATGAGAAACTAAAGATGCTGCGAGAAAAATGAATAGAAACAAAATTGCAGACCATAAAATTTCCTCTTTGCAGCGATGATTAGTTTTTTTCTTACAGGCTTCGTTTAGCAAAAATTACATTTCTACAGGATTTCGAGCGCAGAATTTTTCAGGTTTCATTCCCCTCTCCCTCTTCGAAAAATAAACTCTCATCCCCCGTTCCCCCTCCGTCCACTCATCATTTCGAAACGTTTTCGTTTAGCAGTTCCCCTTAAGAAAGCATCTCTATATCGAATTCTGGATTTTTCACAATTTTCTCAGCTCAAAATCTGGACTTTTCGGGACTTTTGAGTCGAATGCTGGACTTTTTCACCTCTAGGACTCATTTTCTCTTCCCTAACAATGATTTCTAGCCTCGATGATGACTGAAAGAAGGGAGAGAGCTAAGGGAAGGACTTGAAATTATATTATTGTTAAAGAAAATAGGGGAAAATTCAAAACAAATCAATTTTTTCTAATTCATGGAGAAGTTCTCATGAAAATACCCCCCCCCCACACACACACAATTTAAACCTAGATTTTTAACCTCTTTTGACGAAAATCCACCACCTCTAAATCTATTCGTCAAAATCGAACAAATTCCACCCTCCAACCCACCACTCCCTCTAAAAATCAACCCCTTTGCAACCCTCCTCCAATTTTTACACCTCTCATCCTTCTTTTACATTCAAATTCGACAAAATAATCGAAAAAAACAGTGCAAATACTCGCGTTAAAACTATTCAACAATGGTAACTCGACCGGACTAGTTAATTTTTTTTTTTGCAGCACACAGCATTAATTCCTATAGCACCATAGTATACTTTAGCCGATATTTGATAATTTTCATCTCCAGTAAAATGAACAAAAAAAAAAAAAAAAGGAAAAGGAAAACCCTACACTACATTTCGATAAATCAGTCCAAAATACTCGAAAAAAAAGGAAAAAAATCACAAAAATAAAATCTAATATAATACGAAGAAGAAGAAGAAGAAGAAGAAGAAGAAGAAGAAAAAATACCCTCAATAAAATACAACAAGAGATTTAATTAATTCATCAACAGTTATAAAATGACTAGAGCAACCCTCCTCCCTCCCCCCCCCATCTATATAAACCATTCATTCCTACATCATAACCGGCAAGAGGCAAGTTTCAAAATTTCGGATTTAATGCCCAAAAATTAAACAACCAACGACGAATGCGGCGAAATATAACGTTAACAAGCGAAATAATAGGAGAGGAAAAAAATGAAAACAAAACTCAGACTAAACATAATGCACATAGGTAAATACTCGTATAACGTAGGCATTGTAAAAAAAATTCCTAATAACTTAACAGAGATGAAGAAGTAAAAGAGCGGTAACGCCATTACCATATCATAAATTTCCACAGGTATTATTAATTATTATTATTATTATTAGTCCAATAAAAAGAAAGGTAACTGCAACAGGAGAGATTAACAGGCATAGTGGTTACGTTATTGTGCACATAATTAAAAATAAATACGTAATTATAATCATAAACAAAACGAAAAAAAAAATGCCCACGGCTATATATAGATATCTACTAATATCGAACACGTTTTTACATTTATATAGGTAAAGAAAGAGAGAGAGAGAGAGAGAGAGAAAAGAAAATTAAATATAATTTTTTAAAAGCTTCGTATTTCATGTTTTTTTGTCAACAGATATTGCAATTTTTTTTTTTTCATGTTATTCTATACGTTTTTGTTTAAATAATTAAAAATATATTTACACAAAAAAAAACAGAAGAAATTAATTACACAGATAAATATTATTTTTTTAAATAAAAATTTTCTTTTTAAAAAAACGAGAAATTTTTCTCTTAAAACCTGTATACCAAAAGAAAAACAAACCGTGTGAAAAGGATAATAATTTACAAAACACGTATAAAAAAGAATATAGAACAAAACAAAAAAATAATCTCATATCGTAATAAAAAATAAGAATACCAAAAAAAGAAGAGAAAGGGGGAAAAAACGAACATAATGAAGCGAATTTTTTTTTTCTGAATTGCGGGTAAAAGGTAACAAATATATTATAATGATGAAATAAAAAGTACATATAAAAAATCAAATATCACTATGCGGAAGGAATAACAACAAAATGAAAAAACGAAAAAAATTAACTAACGAAAAAAAAAAGAAGAAATTATGTAAATTATTATTAATAGTAATAATAATGATAAAAAAAACACGAAAGATTTTTTTTACGTATATAAGTTATAATATCTGCGTTTGTCTTATATATATTATTTTATGTAGAATAATAATTTGGTAAGACCATACGCAGAATAAATACACATTCGCTATCGTACGTATATAAAACATTTTCTTTTTTTTCCTTTAATTTTCACCTATAAATAATACCAGATATAAATACTATTTAAGTACAATGTAGAAAAAAGCCATGTTTTTTCTTGTTTTTTTCACTCTATAGATGTGTAGGTAAAGGTAAATAGGGTAGGTAATTTAGGTAAAACAAGATAATCGCCATTTTGCAACGGATCGGTGGGAAAGTGAAGAAAAATGTAAAATAAAGTCGTCAGGGGTGCGATGGAAAAAGCTCTTTTTCGAACTACTCAACTCATACAGGGTGTTCCAAAAGTTATTGTGCTGTTTAATAATCTATGCGATTTGTTTGCCCAATCAACGGATTCCAGGGGTAGCTCGAAGGGGTTTGAATTTTTTTTTTTGAAATTTCAATCTAAAACCGTAGAAAACTGTTACAACAATTTCACGTGGAATTGTGACGGAGTAAGGGAGGCATACATCAAATAAAATAAATTTTAGTAAAATATTGAGCAATTTTGAACGATTTTTTAGAAAAATATCAGTCAGTCGACAGATCACCCAATTCAAAATGTTCAATCTTATCCAAAAAAGAATTTTTTAAAAAAAACATCTTCGAAAAATATGAAAATCGACTTTTATCGATTTATAAATAATCGATTAATTACCGATTCAGAACTAATTAATTTTCTTTTATAATCGTTTCTAAAAAAAAATTGGTCAATTAAAAAGTTTTGAATTTTCAAACAAAATCTTCTTCAAAAGACTGAAAATCGACTTTTATCGATTTTTAATCGAAGTCGACCAAATAATCGACCGATTACGCGATTTGAAAATTGAAATTTCAATTTTCTATAAAAATCATTCCTTGAATAAAAAACGAAAATCGACATAATTTATCGATTTTTAATATTGAAAGTTGATCGAAAAATCGATCGATTATATTATCGATTTTTAATCAAAAGTAGACCGAAAAATCGATCGATTATGCAATTTGGAATTGACTTTCGGAAAATATCGATCTATCGACTACACAATCCAAAATTTTAATTCATACAAGGTGTCCAAGGATAAGGGGTTTTGATATGTTTTGATAAGCCAAAATGGGAAAAAAAATTTTCATCATTTACCATTTCAATAGGTTGGATAGGTACCAGATTTTCAAAAAATATAGATCGTTCATCAATTTTCAAAATTTTTATCAAAATCAATCATCAAGTGTGAAATATTCTTAAAATTACCTACAAAAAATTTAAATCAACATTTATTGATTCTTAATCGAAATCGAATCGACTGAAAAATCGATGCTTTCAATCGAATGGATTCGATTTTTGAAAAGCATCGATCAATCAGTCAAACTCAAACTAGAAAAAAATTTGAAAATTGACATTTTTATTGATTCTTAATCGAAATTGAATCAACTGAAAAATCGATACCTTTTATCGAATGGATTCGACTCTTAAAAAGCATCAATCGATCAGTCGAACTAAAAAAAATTGAAAATCGACAATTCGATATTTATTGATTCTTGATCGAAATCGAATCGATACCTTCAATCGAATGGATTCGATTTTTAAAAAGCATCGATCGATCAAATTAAAAAAAATTGAAAATCGACAATTCGGCATTTATTGATTTTTAATCGAAATCGAATCGACTGAAAACTCGATACCTTCAATCGAATGGATTCGATTTTTAAAAAGCATCGATCGATCAGTCAAACTAAAAAAAATTGAAAATCGACAATTCGGCATTTATTGATTCTTAATCGAAATCGAATCGACTGAAAACTCGATACCTTCAATCGAATGGATTCGATTTTTAGAAAGCATCGATCGATCAGTCAAACTACAAAGCTAGAAATTTTCTTTCATAATCGTCTTTTTTGAAACGGAATGAAGAAGCAATTCATCACGTATTCTTAATCGAAAGTTAATCGATTTTCAATCAAGACCGATTTCGAAAGTAAATCGATACTTTCAATTTGCACCTTCGAATCGTTAAATCGATTAGTTTTTAAATAAATCTTTTGGGAAATCATTCGGCATAGGTTTCGAATATTTAAATTTTAATACAAATTCGTCGGCAGAGAATCGATTAATCAATTTTGGTCACAATGAGCATACAACTCGAACTTTTAATCGTTTCTTAAAATCTGAAATTCAATCAATTTTTGAAGCTTTAAAAACCAAAAAAAATATCAAATTTAAAAGTGATGGATTATTGAAATTTCGATAACTTAAACATTATCGATATCGGGGAAATATCGATTGTCGATATATCGACATCAGGAAAATATCGATTATCGATACATCGATACAAGGGAAATTCAAGCAATAGATGATGGAAATTTCAACATCCTAAACTGCATATCGGTATAGAAGAAAACATCGATTCGCAAAAATTCGATAATCGAATATCGATAGATCGATACTTACTGTAAACATTCTGAATTCACAATTATGTACTATGTACATACATTTTCATTCCTTACTCTCACAATTAAAATTTTTCAAAATCCTAAAATTATCGTAAGAAATATCGATTTGTGGAAAATTTGAATATCGATACATTTTCGACATTGGGAAAATATTCAATCAGCAATGCCAATGGGTAACAATAATACAACAAACTTTTTTTGAGTTTTCTATGCAAAGGTGCCTGAAGGGAGACTTGCTTTGAAAAGTTCATTAAAAATCACAATAACAGAATAACCAAAATGAAACACGTAAAAATCCGTCTATAATTTAGGAGGTAAAATACCAAAATTCCCTAAAATTTCTAAGCATGAAAACCTTCTTCGATTATCGAAACTTCTCGAGGCTCAAAATCAGCTACGGAAATCATACAAAACAAAAACGAGAGCTTCTATGTATTTCATCGAGCAAAAGATCGATATCTGTCCCTGGAATCCGATACAAGGCAAACAGAACATTACACTCGACATGAGTGCTGCCTACATGGCACATCGAAAGAGATCCTCCACTCAACGAAACACCCTGTACACTATCTCAAGGTCCAATCTCGATACTCGGCGAACTGGGTATAGAGACAGAGAAGTATTCCACACTCACACACGATAGGTCCTGTTCCTTTCCTCTCCTCTTTTTTCTTTTTTTTTAAACCCATCACACACACACACTCTCTCAATACACAATTTCACCAAAAAGATAGACAGTGTTTTACACACATGCACAAACGACCAGGACCAGATAAAGAATTACTCGCAGCATAATACACACACTATACACACAGCACATCACATCACCGGAACATAATGTAAAAGCTCTCCGGTCTCACTGGGTTTTTACACACGTCCGTTACTCTTAAATTAACAGGTACATGTTCTGGAAAAAAAGCTGATGCTGCTGTGTCCGGTGACGTATCGTTCTCGTCCTGCTCTCGGCCCCCTATCTCTTTACTCCCCCTCCCCCTCCCACAACCCCCGAAAGCTCGCAGCACACGCAGTTGTGTTGACGATACACGTCGTCGGCAGCGATCGATTTTATATCGTCGCATTTTGCTTTTTGCTTGCATTTATTTTCTCTCTTTACTCGTACGACCGAGTTAGTCTGCCTGAGTAGAAAGGGGCAGCACAAGGGGGCGCATGAGAAAGGGGGTCAACGGTGTAATGGCTGTGCTTCGACCAGAGAGGCAATATATATCTATATACGAGTAACTAGACGATTCATTTTAAAGAGGTTATTTTGATGGATATTCTTTTTACCCCTCGTAAAGGCCCGCAGGCCGCAGGGGACAGGGGTACCGAATGGTGGTAGACCTGGTGGAAAAAAAGCTAGGTCGGATCGTATAGAGAATTGATTTTTTTTCTTCTTCCTCATCGTAGTACAGAGATATCTCTACTACTACTGATGAATGTGATTCTGGATTTGCATTTTTTTTTTACCCTATATTTTAATAGCTTCGAAGAGTTCGCGTCGTAAATTTTTTGACTTTTTTGGGTCAATTTCGAGGTTTGAAGTTGTCCTGCTCCTGGTGTTACGAAGATCCTACTTTTTCCTTTCATTTTTCTCCCACCAAAAACCATACTTAAGATTTTTTTAAAAATTCTGTGATCTGCACAGAGATCATAATAGGTCTCAGATGAAAAAATACCTCATCAAAATAAGAATTTTAATCGAACAGAAAGTACCAATGTTCCGATCCAAAACACGCACGGTTTTTCGAGAAAAAAAAATGAAACTTTGCCGAAAACTGCAATGACGTTACAGCAAAGCTAGAAAGAAAGAAGAAGAAAGAAACCGAGGTGAAAAAGTCGTGAGGCTAAGGAGCATGGAAAAAAGGTCTTTCTTGTTCTCAAAATTCTAGATTTTGATTCAACTATAACTTTCATTTCGAAAACCCTTTCTAACAATGTGTTAATGCAATTTAATTATATCGACTCGAGACGTGGCTCAAGCACGACAACTATTCAATTTTTTTGAACCCTTCTTCCCCCTCTCCTCTCTCGAATAAAACCTTCTATTTTCCGATCCAATTTTCTGACGATTCTCCATGAAAAAAAAAATGAAACTTCACTAATGACGGCAATGATTTCATAGCGAAGTGAAAAATCAAGAAAAAATCATCGTACGAGGTAGAGAAATGCAGTCCAAAGGAGCATGGAAAATGGAAATTTTTTATTCGAGCATTTCAACTTTTAATTAATTTAACAGTGTTTCATACATTTTGGAAAAAAACTTGAAATTTTCCAAAAAAAATCAAAAAAAGCTTCACATTTTCCGATATAATTTCCTAGCGAACTTCCAAAAAAATTATGAAACTTTGCCAATGACAGCAATGACGTCACAGCAAAGCGAAAGGAAGAAGAAAACGAAGAACTTAAAATGGACGAACGCAGGATATTACAGCATGGAAAATAGAATTTTTTTTATCCTTTAAATGGCAATTTTGTACTGATAAATTAACAAGACTTTTTAAAAATGAAAGTTGAAAACTTGAATCCTCAAAAACATCGATCAAACCCACACGAACTTCCAAATCTCCGATCTAGTTTCTTCACGAACCTCCCAAAAATTGAAGAATCTTTGACAATGACCGCAATGACGTCACAGCAAAGCTAAAAGTTGAAAACGACGACGAAGAACGTGGAGGAACGCGAGTCAAAAGAGCATGGAAATGAGAAAATTTTCGTTTATCGATCGTTCGATCATTGATTATCAAAGGAGGAAGGGGGACAAGAATTGAAATTCAAACTAAAGTATTAATTTAATTTCGAGTTAATTATTCAATCTAATATTTTCTGAAAGAAATCTCCCCAATTCCGATCCCAATTCCGTGCATTTCCCCGAGAAAAAAAAAAATGAAACTTCGCCAATGACCGCAATGATGTCACGACGAAGCGAGAAGAAAACGAAGACGAAATCGAAGAAGATGAGGAGAAACGCAGGCAAAAGGAGCATGGAATAGAGAGAAATCTCCAATTTATAGATCCCTAATATTTTTAACCCCTAGAGAAGAAGGGCAATAAAAATGTTTTTTAATTAATTTAAAATTTATCTACTAATAAAATAATTTTAATTATGTACTTAAAAAGTACGAAGATCCTTGCATTCCGATCCTAATCCCTTGCATTTTTTTCTTTTGCAAAAAAGGGGGAAACTTTGCTGAAGACCATTATGACGTCACAGCAAAGCTCTACGACGACGACGATGAACGACGAAAAGCAAAAGAAAGCAGGCAAAAGGAGCATGGAAGAAGAACTAATAATACTTATTTGTTTATTTTGAATTGTTTTGGTTTTGGTTCAAAGTGAAAGAAAAAAGTAGGATGGGGGGGGGGCTTACTGACTCGAAGTCAAAATTTTCCCACGAATTTTCAAAAAAAAAAGATGTAATATTTCTGAATTTAGGCAAAATTTGAAAATAATAATTTTGGATTTTTAAATAGACGGCTAATCTGACGTAACAGAAAATCGAGGAAACAAAAAAAATACCCTACATTCCGATCCCTAATTTTCTACGTTTTTTCAGGAGAAAAAAAACCTTTGCTGAAAACCGTTATGATGTCATAGCAAAGGGTGATGACGATGATGACGATGATGAAATGAAGAAACGTGAAAACAAGGAGCATGGAAGTGTAGGGAATTCTTCGTTCATCGAATTTCAATAGTTGATACTCGAGATGTAGGGTTTTTAAACGGTGGAGAGTCTCGATTAGCCTCTTCAATAAAGACTGGATTTTTGAAAATACTCTTCAGTTGTAAAAAGAAGGCAAGAGAAATAGGGTATAATGAAACCGAAGAACGAACAATATCACATTGATCGAAAAATCGGAACCTGAAATTATTTGAAAAACGCATACGAAAGTTAGACAAATCATTTTTGAACGAAAATCCCCATTTTCCGATCCTAATCCCTCGCATTGCTTCCCAAAAAAAAAAAAAATAACTTCACCGAAAACAGCAATGACGTCACAGCGAAGGTTGAAAGAGAGAAAGAAAAAGAAACTGGTAGAAGAACGCGTGGAAAAGAAGCATGGAAAAAGGGTTCTTTTTCGTTCAAATTTACGACCTCAAACTGAAAACTCTCGTAATCAAAAAATTAACCGGTTACAGATTTTCAACTCGACCTATTCATCGGTGAAAAAAAATCAACTCTCGAACCTAATACGATCGATTTTTCCACCTTAAATTTCAACTCGACTGTTCTATTTACAAAAATCCTTATCTCCCCCTCCCCCTGCTGGCCTTCTCGACGTTGGAATTTCCACCGTAGATACACAGTCGTTTTCCAACGCATCGTAAATAATTCCTATTAGTTTTTGAATATTCTGGAGCTTGTGAAAGTTAGCGTGAATTACGCAGGCAGGCAGGCAGCAGGACGATGACGATGACGACGACGAACGTAGTACCTAGTACCTACGTGGTGTTAATAAAAAATGCATCGTCGAATCGACCACCGAACGAACGGTAGCTTTACGAATACACACCGGACAGGAAACTTGGACAGCGTAAAATAAACACAGCTATTTCCGTTTCGATGCGATAACAATCAATACTGTTCGACTTAATAAAATGTGGAATATTTCTAACGTCATCTCCAACAAACCAGTAACAAAATGAAAAATAGAAAAACGTGTAAAAATTGAAAATTTTTTGGTAGGTACCTATGATGCGGATTGTGAAATACCACCTAACGAGTCGTACATGGTTGAACCAACAATAACGCAACAACGATACGAAATTAACAAAACCAAGAACGAAAAAATAAAAAAAAGTCGCAGATAAGAACACCAACAACAAGCTAGAAGAATATTGTTATCACATACCTGTTAATTAAACCAATCCAGCTGACGATGGCAATGCCAGTAAATCACCCGCGATTATAGAATGAGGTAATTCAGAAATTCGAGCTTTGGAATCGGAAAAAACAAGCGTAGAAAATAGATGAGATGTATGTAGGATAGAAGGATTCAGATGGCGTGATTACGAGAGAAAAAAAAAGACGGTAGGATAAACAAAAAAACATGGGGAGAGGTTTATTCATTCAACGAACACGCGGATTCGGGTTTGGATGATGGTAAAAAGCTACGTAAATGCGATTGTATTTCCGACGGATGGAAATCAAATGTGTTGAAAGCTGATTCTAAGGAATTCTGACTATAGTATCCGGCATCACTAGGTGACGAAAACTGATGTTGATATGAAGGCGAATAGTTATTACTGTGGCAATATCCAGGCGAGTGGACTTCGTTGGAGAAATACTTGGAAGTATTGACCGGAGTGGTGGGCACCGACGAATTGGAGTTGGACGCAGCAGCAGACGTGGCCGGAGCGTTGTTATTAATCGCGTTAACATTTTCGACGGTGAATGGAGCGACGGATACAGCTGCAGCTGGAGTACCGTTGGTCGGCGTCGGAGGAGTTGACGTAGTATCTTCGGATGGTCGTATTTTCTTAGGTCGGCCACGTTTCTTTTTCACGATCACCGTACCGTCGTTATTGAACGCGGTCGGTGTCGTCGTCGTCGTAGTAGTCTCGGCTGGTTTAATCTCGCATTTCGATTTACGTCTTTTCACAGGAGCTAAATCGTCTCGGAATTTAGACGGCGAGCCCAACTCGTCGTCGTCTAATTCTTCTTCTTCGACTTTAATCTCTTCTTTGGGGTGTCGCGGAAACGTTTTCAATTTACAGTACTGGAACACGATATCGTTCTCGTCCAGCACCGATACGGCGCCGTTCAGATAATCGCGAAATTTCTTCAACGCCGTGTAATACGGTACCTTATCAGAAGCTCGAGGCAATTGAGCGCAACGCGCGCTCGATGACGGCATCACCCACATATACGTATTGGTGCCATCGACGAAATCCGGCTGGCGACCGAAATTGAATTCTTTTTTACCGCTAAATACTTCGAATATCAGTTTCCCATTAAATACCGCTATCTTAGGTTTGAATTTTTGTAACTTCTCTAACAGTATTTGGCCTCCTTCGCGGATCTCCTTACGTGTCAGATCCGAACTGCCTTTGGTGGCTCTCTCGACCATATTCGTAAACCCGATGCCCCACTGAAGAAGTTTATAGTCGTCGTCGGCCGTCAGCTGTTCGCCGATTAGCCCGGATAAATATAGACATTTCCAAAAGTGATTACCAGGCCCGGCGTAGTGGTGACCTTTGTAGGCGGCGAATAAGCCCGGATTTATACCGATTATAACGATATCCAAATTCGACGCCAGTAAATCCGGTAACGTACGTTTGGATACTTCTTCTTCCGGCATACCGTTGAATCGATCGTGTTTCCGGCGTTCTTTAACCAAGGTTTTTATATCACCGCGATCGTTATCGTTGGATAGTTGCGACATGTCGACTGAAAAGTTACTCGATGTGGATGCCCCATCGTCCGGCTCGACTTTAATTTTCTTTTTTCGACCTCGTTTCTTTGCGCCATTCTGAAAAATACAACGTTAATTAGTACCAAGAATACTTACACATACTCGATGAAATGAAATAACGAATAGACGATAATCTTACATTATCACCGAACGGCTGAGGTGATTTCAATTCCGGAAAAGGTGCCGGACTAGAGACACTCTGAGGGGAACAACATGACTGTTCTTGATACGGTTGAGACCATCCGTTCCAATATTGACCATTCTAAAAGGTTAAACGTTGTAGATAAAATATTATCAGCGTTTTATTTCTATATATGTAAACTTAACACTCGTACTTGATAGGGCTGCTGTTGCGGAGGCGGCGGAGGTGGGTGTTGATAACCATATTGCGTATTCATATACGAAAGCGGAGACGAATAACAGTCTTGTTCTTTATTGCAATAATCATTGTATTCAGATTTTATTTCTTGTTTAATCGGGTAATTGTTGTACTGACCGTAGCCATTATTTTCGTAGTGACACTACACAAAACAAGCAAATATCATTGAGTGAATTCCATCCTACTAAATATACTCTCTTATTCATTAAAATGACTATACAGTACTTGATTATTTTGGTGCGGAAAATACGACGAATAATTATTAAACGGGTAGTTTTCAGCGGGAGGTGGGTAGTCGTTGGATTCGTAAGCTTCGGTACTACTCTCGGACGCTTCTTCTTTCACTTTCGCAGGATCAAAGCTCATTTCATTTTCCTGTAAAATACATACAACGAAGCATTAGTTAAAATGTACCGGGTTACGGAATCGTTAAAGCTAGTCGAGAGTTACGAACATTGGTTGAAGACGGATACTTGAAATATGTGACTGATTCTAAAATAAGATCGTCTTCCATTTCGGTCATTTTGATTCTATATTAACAATATTTCGAATACAATCGTAACAATATGTTTAGCAGCGACGTTGAACACATGTTTTCTGTAAATTATAGTAAAATACGTGTATAAAACGGTCTATATTCGCTAGGCCTATAGCATGTTAAATTAATCGATTACTTACTTCAGAAATGTTGGAAAAATCCACTACAAACGTGTATTACTCGAAACTCGCCAAAAATTGAGCTAACTGTTCTATAAAGCGGTTACATTTTAAGGAATCGTGGTTACTTAAAAACTAAATCGTTGCATTTTTGCGAAAAATAAATGTTAATTCCTGCTTCGCTTCAGTAATTCCTATTTAACAAAATCAGCCATCAGCCATCAAAATCCGACTGTTTGATAATACGAATCAGTTTAGGTGTTTGGAAAACTGAAAATATTTGAATTGACGATGAAAATTTCAGTATTATTCATTTTGCGGATAAGATGGAGTATATTTTCCTAGAGCGACGATTTATTTGAAAGAGTACGAAAGAAAATGATCTTAAATATTCTAATCAGTGATCGATCTCGCAATCTTGAGATTAATTAAAATTATTTCCAAATTATCGTAAATATTGGAATAATCAGTGTCTTCAACGTTACAGCGAAGAATAACGACGAACCGATTTCGTGGTTGAATTCAATACGAATATTTGGATAGTAAATCGTCGTAATTATGTTTCAAACAATGTTATTATGATTAAGTGATCAATTATAAGCTGATTCGTACCTAAATAATGCTTCATTGTCTTATTTTTTTCGAAATTCAAGCATTCTCAAGTATCATTTTGGATGAAAAAGTATAAAGTTCTAGCAACACTGCTTCATTTCAAATTCCATCGAAAATTTTTATCCCACTTGTTGGACTGAAATTGGAATGCTTCAATTTGATTTTTTTTAGAAATACTTTGATATTTTACAAATTTGTTATAAATAAATATCAAAAATTTGAATTTAAAATTTATTAAAATTGATACATTTTTCAAAAAAGAGATGAAAATATGTAAAATTCGTTTCAAAGTTCGTCTCACTGACGTTTCTAATAAAAATTGAATAATTTTTTTCGCTCATCTCTTGGGTACAGTGTTGCCGCCAACTTGATGATAATTTTTGAATTTTGATTGATTGTTTGTTTTGATTTGAATTTTAAATTTAAACTTGTGAATAGTTTTTCAGTCGTCTGTTGAAGAAAAATTGTTAATTAAATGCAAGTTTTTCAACTTAAATATGCCATTCAGGAGCCGGTAAGTATCTTCTACTACAGATACTCATTCCATTAACGATTTAAGCGACAATTACCACATTTCTTTGGTGTAATTCTCCCTGAATATCCATGTTCTGGGACGATGCATATCATTTTCAAAATCGAATCTTCAGCGATTCCTAAATTGCATGCTTTCTATGCCATGGCCCAAAATCATGTTAATTTTACAGTTCTAGAAATGCACAACGAAGACAGCTTTTGAAAAGGCACGGAAAGAGTAAATTTTCCGAAGGAGAAGTAGTTCTCTGTTACGAACCTGATCCTGCAAAAACTAAAGTTCTGTATAGCTCTAAGGTAAACAAACGCGTCGATTGCGTTTACCATTGAATTCGCCTTGTTACAAATTACCATTTTATTACTCCCTCGTACAATGATTTATTTATGTATAACAACGCCGACATTACTTACAGGTTATACAAATCGTTGAAAAGTATGACGATAACGATAAAAGATACGAAGAATATCTTATTCATTTTCATGTGAGTACCGCATCCTATCATAGGTGTCATGATGGAATAATTTCTCTATAAATAAATCGGAACGATCGTATTGAATTAAGCTTTAGAAAAACAATAATTAAAAATTTCTGAACACTATTATTAATGTGTTTTGATATGGAACGGAGTAACCAGTTGGACAAATGATAAGAAAATTATGCCGTCTATTGTAACTGTTTGTGTTTACAAATAGTAACATTACTCGCATTGGTTACAACATGGTCATTTTTCTTTTACGATATAATTTATGCGTTCGTAATAACACTGTTCGATCCATTGTTTGTTCGAGTATCGTATTTAAATATCGTGTGTTTGTTTTCAAGGGTTGGAATTCTACTTGGGATCGATACGTAACTGAAGATTATATATTAAAAGATACTCCAGAAAACAGAAAATTACAGCAAGAATTAGCCAACGAAGCTCAACTCACTCCGTTAGTAGTACTATTTTTAATTTTTCCAATATTATATTGCATCATTAACATATGCACGTAATTATCATCCGGTTCAACGGTTTTTTATTCTATGGATTGTTTTTTTTTCCTGCAGAGGTGGTAACCTGTACAAACGAGATATGAGAAACAGAAGACGATCTTCTTCTTCACGCAGGAGATCACGAAATTGTGAAAATATTAGCTCGAATACTCAGCGTTCCTATAACGACGAAGAAGGCATGAGTCAGGGTGAAACCACTCAAGATGAATATTCTTCCGATAAATCCAGCGACGACGAAGGCATGAGTATCTCGTTGAAAGATATTCCTCCGCCTCTTCAGATTAAATTTCCCGCCATTATGAAAAAAACCCTCGGTTATGACGAATATTTAGTCACTAAAAAGAAGAAGGTGAGCTGATCATGTTTCCAAATACAGGAATCGAATTTTCATCCAATTTTCTATATCGTGTTTCATTTTCAGTTGCACAAGTTACCCGCAAATCCGAATATAATTACGGTATTGGAGTCATTTGTCGTGCATTATGTTACCCATGGATTAAGACAGTATATTTCCAAACAAGCTCGTAAATTGAAATACGAAGATTTAGTTGCGAGGTTTGTTACTCTTGTGCTGCCTTTCAGATTTGAGTCGGCGAGTACATTCATCGATTTTTGTTCTTCATTTTCAGGGTATCGCTAGCTAAAGAAATGGTGGACGGACTACGTATCATTTTCGATTTCACTGTTGATAATTTATTGATGTACGGAGAAGAAAGAGGCCAGTTTAGTGAAATTAGACATATCACGTTGGAACCTCCGGTTCGTTCGTTGAATTGGTAAGTATCTCCATGTTTTACGCATTTTGAGATTCGAATTTTATTTGTTCGTCGTCTTCTTCCAAAGTAATACTCGTGTGATTCGATTTTCAGTGCATTGGAAAGTAAAATTAAAGAAGCAGAGAGTACTCTCCCTAGAGAAGTACGAGTTCTCGACGTCTTGCCTGCACCAGTCGAAAACAAAGGTATTGAAAAATGACCCATTTGTGTAGAAATATTTTCTCGTTTGAATTTTAATTAAGTCTGTTTCAATTTTCAGTTGGTCCAAATATCGTTAAACGAGTACTGAGATCTCAGCATCATCATCCAGCACCTGAGACGAACGAACCTCATCCTACTGTCGCCGAAGCCAAACCGGACCCTAACGTTGCCCCTAAAAGTAGAGAGGAAATCCAAAATAGGTTGCGAATTACTTCAACAAATTAAATTAAATTAATATTCTGTCAGTCTGAATTAACTCATGTTATGCATCTTACAGCATCGCGAGCAGTAGTTGTTCCTCGAACGGTGTGACTCCACCGTACAGCTTGAGGTTCGACGGTTCCATAATTTACAGTCGACATATCAAGAAATTAGTCCAAAAGGAAATCACTGGATGGAATTTAATACCAGATAGTTTATATAAACAGAAACCCTTGAAACCTTCACTGGTTTATGGAGCTACTCATATAGCCAGATTATTCGGTATGCATTTTGATCCACCTGGTTAGCTTGGCTAACATTACTGCTTCGAATTCTAATACTAACTTTTTACTTGTAGTTAAATTACCCGAAATTCTTCAGCACTCCTCGCATAGACCAGAAGTACAGGAAACAATTATCGAATATTCCGAATTATTATTGAGGTATTTTTCGTTCCATTTTTTTGCAATTGAAATGGAAATCAATGATTTCGTGTCGACTGAACAGTTTCTTTTTTTTCAGTTTCTTGGCCGAACACCCCGAATGGTTTGGAGAATCCCATTACGTTGAAGATGGGAAATATGATTGATAAAATAAATACATCACGTACGTTTCTTTACGAACCAAGTAGTTCTACATGTCTCCATGACGGAGTTCGTTTTTTTTACGCTTTAATTCTGTGATCAAGTTTTCATAATGTAATGCCAATACGTTGGCATTTTTTTTGTCTTTTTTGTAATATTTTTTTCATCAGTATTATAATATATAGTTTGACGAACAAAATAAATAATGCGATTCTTTTCAATATTTTTTTATATTCAATAAATTACAATAACATTGGGACTACGGTATCCCAGGCAGTATACATCTATATATCATCACATCTTGAAGTGACTTTCTCAATCGATCTCGATGACAATATCCTGCATAGGTAGTCGTTTTTCCAAATGGACAGAAGGGTGACGACGACGATGCCCAATGCTCGATAACCTCGACGAACTTCGAGGTTCATTGAACGCTGTGAAGAAAAATACAAAAAAAAAAAAAAAAGGCCAAGTCACGAAAACGGTAAACAAAACGTTGACATTTTAACAACTTATGAAAAAAAAAATGAAAATATTCATACAGAAGAATAAAATTTTGTTACAAATCGTATCGTTTAAAAATTACGCATGCGTATAGAATTAACATGACTTAAAAATTATAACGAATATAATTATGTACATTGGAAAAATTAATGAAATCCAAAAGGTCGTATTTAAAAAAATTTATTCGATTATTCGAACCGATAATTTTTTTAAACGTCGCAGCCCGCTGGAGTGGGCGTAATAAATTTCGTGCTAATCACGATCAACGCAAATACATACATAAGAAGAATAGATTATTTATAATCAAAATTAAAATAAAGGTCAAATAAAATATTTTGTCTAAATAGACTGTAGTGACGTTAAAACTATACCATCTCAACGAGAAAATTTCAAATCAAAGCTACGATTAAATGCCAGACTTTTTGGTGGCGAAAAATTTATCAACGTTATTTTTTCGAATCGTGTATAAAAAAAAGTGAAGGTGACTCGAGTACTGAGCACAAGAGTCGTAGTATTCGATTAAAAAATAAAAAAAAAATAAAACAAAAAAAATCCACTCGACATCATTTAGCGGCTACAGTTTGAGCTTTACTTGTACTGCTATTGTTGATGTTGGACAAAGGCGATGAGGGTGACGAATTCGGATTCGGTACTGGGTCCGGGTCATCCACGTCTTCACTATCGGAAGATATTTCTTCTACGACGTCCATCTGAAACACGTACATTTCATTAATTATCATCTCGTGCAATTCAAATAAAAAGCACAACTGCTTTTCGAATTTGCCAACTCGACACCAAGAAATTATCTCGTCATCCTTTCAAAGGATGTATTAAAAAAATTACAAACGTAGGTATTGAAAAAAATGAAAAGCTCAGCAAGAATTCAGCACGGTTTTCCTTTTAAAAAAAGTGATACTTTTGCAAGATTATGAACACTTACATCGGTCGCTTCAGCATTTTTAGCTGGTTTGCTGCGACCAGGAAGCCCTCCGAAATTTCTCTGGTGATCTTGTAACAACAAATCCAGATTGAAACGTTTTCTGTTGGTGGTGTAGAATGATTTCACATGCGCTTTAGTCTTAGTTCCGACGATGTCAGCGATCGCTTGAAAATCTTTACCGAAGTTACGGATAGCTAAACAAAGGAAATAATTGAATAAATTTTTACATTTTCAAAATAGCAATTTCAAGTGTTCTTTTCTTCTGTGTATAATTTACCTTGCACCGCGAGCAATACTTCCTCATTAGACCAAGTTGGGCAAACACGGTGGTTCGAATGCGCGTTGATAATTCGTTTATACGTTTCGACCCCTTTGGATGTTCTGTTTTTAGCCAAACTGATGCTCTGTTTGTTATTTTGAACCTAAAAAATTGAATACTCAACATTATTCTAAAATAATATTACTAGGTAAGCTGTTCCTCGAAGCTTGTCGAGGTACTGAATCCATTACGAAGGCACGAAAGCTGGAGAAACACCAAAAAAACACTTACAATACGTTTTAGAGTTAAAAGCTCGCGATCCATGGACTTGAGAATATAGTCCGGTTGAGTTTCCGATCCGGAGGCAATAGCGATCAAATCGTCGTGATTAATATACATTCCTCTAGGTGGAGTGCATTTATTTCTGGGTAATACATGGTGGCGCTCAGCGCGTCCACGGGCCGGTCCAAAAGTAGGACGAGGGTTACCAGTTTTCCTGAAAATTAAAAAAAAAAAAATTAGAAACCAATTTGAGTTGAGCTTTCAACGCAATGATGAATACGTACTTGAAATGAAGAGCGCAAGTTCTGCACATGAGTCCTTTAGCAGTGGAGTGTGTTTCATTGCACAAAACTCCGCAATTAACGCAAGTGTTGTTTTGTTTTTGACCACCGTTCGAAGTATCCTTCTGATAAATAAATGAATAGGAATGCCATTAATGTATTCCAGATACACGAAATTGGCGATTCATACAATGTACTTACATCTTTCGAATTTTCTCCACCTGAAAGAGATTGACGAGGCGGTGAGCCACTTTCACGACGTATGCCACGATGTATAATCCATTTCTGAAATTAATACGAATTTTAATTTGTTAAATTCAATTTTTTCCAATTAAAAATTTTAAACGACGAGCTATTTACTTTATCATCGGAGTCCGAATCCGTATTAGATCCACCCTCAGAACCATGATCACTAGTAGGTGCAGCGCCTTCTTCTGTAGCGTTGTTATTACGTGTAATAGCTAATTTTCGAGCTTGTCTGTCCATTAGGCTGGTTCTACTTTTCGTTTTTTTCCAAGAATAATAATATTTAACTAAAGTAGGAATTGACTTTTCTGGAAGCTGTAAAATAACACAATGGCCTTAAAAACACACACAAAAACCAACGATCAATTAATTCTGAAAATAATTTCTCACCATTTGCCTGATTCGGTAAAAGTTTTTTCCATGGAATTGGAATGCTTGTTCAAATAATGCTTTATCCTCCGGTGTCCATTCTTCGGGAAATGGTGTAAAGTTGGCCAAATCGTTCATCGCCTGTTGTAAATCATGTTTATGCCAAAATAACATACCCAAAGCTTGTTCGCCGTTGTAGCCGTAATTATTTTTTGCCAAATGGATATAATCGTCCACTGAAATGAAAATAAAATTATTTTACAGTCAGATCAAGATTAAAAATTATCAGAACATATACCTTCTAAATCGCTAATTTGATATGTTGGAGACCATACGAGTAATGCTTTGTCCAAATATTCTTCTGAATTTCGTTCTGTAAAATTAAAAAATTAAATTAATAACGCATTTAATAAAGGTTAAGGAATATTAAAATGAATTAAAAATTTCAGGCCTAATTGCTCAGATGACTTTTGAATACTAGGAAGATGCGTATGAATCATGGGAAATTTTGAAACAAAAATTTCAACATAGAAAGTAAGTGTTACAATACGAACCTGATTCCGGTATGAGATCTGGAACAACAGCTTGATAATCTTTTCCGACACGAATTTTGTTTTCTGAAATATAAAAAAAGAAAAAATTAATTTTTGTTTTTGAAATAACGTATCTGTATGTAGGTAGATGAGATGACTGACAGGTACGTAGGGGTGGAAAATTTTACGATGAGAAAATTATTCGGGGAATTGCTTACCTTCTTCTTCGGTCGAAGAACTGCTGTCGCTGTCGTTATCATTTCCGTTTGAGCTAGCAGGACTTTTATTCTTGTAATAATCCATATTTGAATCCAAAAACATCGAATCAATAACAAAAATTTTTCGCGTCAATTACAAACTACGAATGTTTCTCATAGGTGCATCGTGAGTTCCGATATGTTTGCTACACCTTTTGAGAATTTAAATTCAAATTTAAAAAATATAATTATTCAAAAATTCACGTTCCCAAAGAAGACTTCTTCAAAACAAAAAATTCAACATGCCATTCATATTTCATTGGCCGTTGCTATAGACTATATAAAGAAAGGAAAGATGAGAGTGTACGTCATATACCGTGCTTTACGATGTCCTCGAATTGTAGAGGGCGCGCGATGCGAGATACTTGCTTCTCACGTTATTTTAAAATTTTAATTTATTTTATTTAATTGAGGAGCTTGGTGACAAAGTTAGACAAACGCCACAGGGTTGATTTTGAGAAAATCCATGTTTTTTGTTACAAAAATATACAGCATTGTAAAGGTGGGGGATATTCGACAAATTGTAGTGATGATACTGAGTAACAAAAATACAAAAAATATCCTTCCACCATCACCCCCCACCACTAATAAAAAGAACCTGAAAATGCACTTGTCTGATTTTGAAACCAAGATGAAGATAATTTGAAATTGAAGCTGTCTAGATCAGTTAGGTTTTGATACGTAAAGGATTTTTAACTCTCTTTCCATTTCTGAGGTCCCTTAGTTTCAAAATAGTACATAAAAGGTCAAAAATGAAAAAACGCGATCAAAGTTGCGCCTTAGTTTCAAACACGGACATGTGAACATTATCTTAGTTTCAAAATGAGACATATCCTATCATCTTAGTTTCAAAAACAGACATATCCTGGATATGTCTGTTTTTGAAACTAAGACAATTTGCACATGTCTATTTTTGAAACTAAGGCAAAACTTTGAGCACGTTTTTTACCCTTTTACGCACTATATTGAAAATAACAGACCTTGGCAATGAAAAGAGCGTTAAAAATCCCATAAGAATCAATATCTAACTCAATTTTTGTCGAAGTGGCGTTTGTCTAACTTTGTAACCAACCTCCTCAATTTATTTATGCCATTGGACTAGGACTAGGACTGAAGAGGAGGACTATTGATATTTGAGTGAGTTTTTGGTTTGAGTTGCTCAGTTGAGTGAGTACTGAGTTTGATGAATTGATTGAAAATTGAATACTTTATAAATTATAATAGTTTATTCAGTCAGGGTCAGGGATGAGGCCCCGAACGATTTTTTTCCGGGTTCCGGGTTTCGGGGCTTGGGCTTTTAATTAATCAAAAAATTTTAAATTTATTAAGTCTTGGGCTCTTGGGCTTGGATTGGGGATTGGGGCGCCATTTTTTTTTTTCATTTACAATTTACAATATTTTGAATGTGTTAAATTTTTTTTTATTAATTTCACCATCTTCAGTGTATAGTATAGACAGACAGGTGCAGTGTCTATACTTCAGTGATATTGAACTGTTCTTCTTTTCTATGAAAAAAAAAATCAAATTGGTTGGAAAATGTTGGCATGTGGAAAAAATTTTCAAGTCCATTTGAACTTATAAAAATCAGTGAACAAAAATTGACTGAGGTCCCTTTTCACTGAACTGAAGCCAGTGAAGCCCCTCTGGCCTCTCAATCGCAATTTCAAATTTTCAATAAAGAAAGAATAACTATATACCTAGTAAAATCTTATGAAAAAAAACTTTTCAAGGTCAAGGCCTTCAAGGGCAGATTCCGACTGCTTTTGTTTTTTCAAAATTATTTGAATGGAACTTTTTTTTCTTTCTTTAATTAGAATTAAATTTTTTGGGAATTTTTAATTATTGTCCAAATTTTTCAAGCCTCATTTTTCAAAGAACAGTGAACTACCTACAGAATATTATCAATAATGTAGGTACCAAAGAGGAAACCTCCTTGAAAGTTAAAATATTAAACTTTTGTCTCAAGTTGTAATTTTTTTTTTGAAAATCATCTTTTTTGAATTTTGAAATTTTGAGATGGACAGAACAGTACCTAATTACAATAGTAATTTACAAGATTTACACAAGCCCCGAAAAGCCCTGATCACAGTTTGGGTTTCGGGGCTCACGTTCAGGGATTGGTTTTCAGAGGAAAAGGTTTCGGGCTTTGTAGGTTACAGTTTTTAAGGTTTTAGGACTTGGACATTTGGGCTTCAAGGAAATAATCGGAGCTTTTTCGGGTTTCGGTCCCTGGTCCTGGGCTGGGCATCGTCGCTGACTTTATTATTGAATTGATATTGAAATTGATTAGACTGAATTTCGAATTTGATTTGATTGATTTTGATATATGTATTTATTAATGATATTTGACTATGAATTTATTATTTATGAATTCATTGAATTCTGTACCTACTTACTTCAAAGTCCAACTCCAAAGCAAGCAAAAAGGATGGAAAGTTCATTCTTTTCGATTTTCAGTTTTCAGTTTTCACGTCATTGGAACGACGAGGCTTACAAGATCTTTCCAATGATTTAAGAATTTTAAAAAATGGACTTTTATCCTTTTCGCTTTGGGGTACAGAATTTGAGATTAAAAAAAATAAAAATAATAAAAATAAAAATTAAATAACCTATTTGGGCTATTTGAGGTTGAGGAGCTCATTGCAAAAATAGCCCTTGTCAAAAATGAAAATAAAAAACGAGCAAGGCAAAAAACCACTGTAAAGTCCTGAAGAAGTGGTATACTGTGTTCAAACCAATCAGTGATTTTTTGTTTTTTTCTATCAACTTGAGTAGATCGTGTTACTCTCAGAAAAACTTTTGGAGGGCTATAATACTGAATACTGATGCATTCATACAATGCAGTTGTTTAGTGACAATTGGGCTATTTTTGCAATGAGTTCGGCGCGGCGCTCCTCGTCCTCACTTCTTTTCTTTTCTTTGTTGTCTTTAGTCCTCAATTTCAATTTCAAACATAATTTGTATGGACTATGGACTGGATGACTGGAGATTGCGTAGGTAATGTAATAAAATGAATAATAATTAAAATGAAATAAATTACAATTTCTCCGATCTTAAGTCGAGTCTCAATCAATCTTAATCAATCTCAATCTCAATACTGAACACAGTTGTTTTTGAAAATTAATAATTATTCAACTAAGGTATTAATTAATTAGGTACCTATACCTACCTATCGAATGCTAGCTTTTATGCATTCAATATTCAGTTCACTTTTTATTTCTGTCTTCAACTGTTATGTAAAGTAGAAAAAATACCGAGGTAAGTCGTGTTCAAGTACATACATATATTCAATGAGTATTCCAAATTTCCAAATCATTATACTCATATGAGGAAAAATATAATGTAGATAGGTATGACAATAATCCGCTTGTTTAACCGCTCGTAATTTATTGAGAAACATGATTTATAAGTTTTTTTCAAAATGTGTAATATACTCAATTACTCATACTAAGTACCTAGTCATACTCCATTCATTTTCATTTAGCAGTTTAGTTTAGCACAGGAAATTAGGACTTAGGAGTAAGCATTTTGCATCAGGCGCCCTCTACAAAAATCGAGCTCACGTTTTCTTCCCAATTAGTTCTTCTCGAGTTCAAGACAAGTTCTGAAAATTTTCAATCTTTTTGACGTCATCATGTGACAAATAAATACCAATTTCATTTCGGAATTTAAACTTTTGATGAAAACTAGCGGCCTAGTAATAATTTTTCTTAAAATTGCGTAAAATAAAACTTGAGCTCGGTTTATGAAGTGATTTTAAAAAGTGTCGCTCACAAATGGGACGAGAAATTATGGATAGGCTTGTAATCCCCTTGAACATTTTTAATTTCGTTTCCTCCCACTAATATTTTGGGCTGATCGAACAGAACAGAAACGTGATCGTGAATACGTGATGATATGCACCATTGGGCATTGATGGCCGATGGGAGGGTGCATCAGCATCAATGCATCATTTAATGAATACCAAGTAGCAAGTACCTACTTCAGATTTTAAATTCAATCTTCATGATGACAAAAAAAAAAAAAAAAAAAAAATGAAAAAAACCACCCAAATAACGCAAAATTAAATTATGTCAAAGTCAATATATTTTATTTTCCAAAAGCTTCATCACGTTTTTGCACCTGCACCTTGATCAACGCGTTCCTAGGGATGCCCAGCCCAAGTAACCGTTGCTGAGTGCACGAACTGCTAAGCTATTCGTATCCTTCAATTTCTGAATAAAAATGGCCAATGAGAACAAACTTGAAGTCTGAAGAAATGAAGAACAATATTATAAAATTTTCATTTGTATTTTCAAAAATTCAAAAACAATAGGTATCATTTCATTTCTGATAAATTAAATCAAAAATCAAATTATTCAGAATCAAGGCTTTTTGAACTTGAAGTTTTTGTCTTTTAAATCCAGATCCACTGGCTCTTTTGTTTTCATGAATTTCATAAGAGCGATGGGGGTTTCGTCATCTTATTTGGTTAGCCTATCAAGATGGCCTACAGAAACTTTTTTTTCCCATACCACTTCCAGCATACACCACCCCCACCATTGGAAAAGTATTTACTGCAAGTAGCAAGTATCCACGTATCCTCCAATTTTTTATTTCAATTCAATAATATATTGCAGCCATGTTTCTTTTGCTCATTTTTAAATTTTTAATCGTTTCAGGAGGGTTTCCAATAGACTAAGTTCCTAAAAAAAATTGAAGTTTGAACAAAAATCGATAAAATGTAATTGACGAATTTGGCCTTGAAATCTACAGTTCTACTTCTACATCTACACATCTCACACACTTGTGATCTATTAATTTTTTTCATGGTTATACTTACTTTCTTTCTGTTTACGTAAAAAATTACACAGTTCTGACGAACATAGGTATATGAAATTTTGATCTATAATGTCTTCAAAAGTCTTTCAATAAAAAAATCCCTATCAGAAATTTGGGCGTTTCCTCACTTATGACTTAGGTGCATACATATTAGTCAACGTGTGAGCCATGTCATTTTTCAAAATGTGGATTTTTTACACGTAATGCATAGCATCTCTGTAGCGTAGGTACGTGTATGTACTTCCAACACGAAAAATACCTAATCGTAATATGTCAACAGTATCATAAAAAAAACATGAAAAAATGATGTTACGTTCATGTTCATGATTTTTGTAACTAAATTTTTTTCAGCAGTAGAAGTCTTCATTGATTTCTCTTTATATGTATTTAAAAAATAACGGAACGTGCGAAGGGCTCTCCACACTGCATTAATTAATTATGTACGTACGTTTACGATGGATAAAATTCCATAAAATTTGTACTCGACTGAAGTACCTATTCGATTAATTATATCTAATCTATTTCTTCACTTCAACGTTGAATAATACGACGATAATTTTATATATACCTAAGTGAATTTTGTGTACCTCGTGTAAGTAACTCTTGCCAATTCCATACTACAAAAGCTTATTTCTCACTCAATTTTTTTTTAAAGAAACCTAGGTAATTGGTGAAATTATAACTTTAATAAATGTATGAGAATGATTTATCATTATGCATACACATCTACTGGGTGCAGAAATGCAATTCTCGTCCAATCAGGGACACAGTCGAAAAGTAGGTATGGTATTCAAAATGTTGCATAAATTTGACCTGATATACGATGGACATATCGCTGAAAAATAAAATAAAAATAAACATTGGGGTAAAAAAAAAACAAATTTAGTTTTTATTTTGAATTAGGATACAGATTCATATTTATAATTGCCAAATACCGAGTATTTACTCTGAAAATAAAATAATAATTAATAATAATAATAAATAATAAACAAATACTGAGTCTCCATTTGAATTCGGACCTCGTTCAGGAATTTTCTTAAAAAGCATGAGTAGGTAAGTGGTCCTGCATCCCATAAACATAGCATTGCTATCACATGATTTCAACCTACATCTTTATTCTAAACTATAGGTATCTATGACAATTTTATCGCAGGAAAAAAAAATTTCTAATTTAAATTTTAAAAATCCGACGACCAATCTTTTTCTTTGTATATCAAGTTCTTTATACTTCGGCTGAAGGGACAACCTAAAATAAAATATAAAACGCATATTAAAGAAAATGATTCAGAGATCTAATTACAAGCTAATAATCATCGATAAAACTTCATCATGGTCTGAGCACCTTTTGATGTTTTGAAAAATAAAATTAACTAGGGTGCGTTGTGCTGTTTCTGTTTGCTCTAGTCCTTCCCGATCAAATCGTACAATTTCGCATTTTCGATCAACTTTCCGCAAGGTTTCACGAAACAACCCAAAGGTTGGCTCTGCATTTTATTTTTTTCCTTCATCAAGGTCGATGCTGGAGAAAGTTTCGTCCTATTTCCGTATGAGCAAATCACTGAAAATTCAGAGGTGAGTTAGCGTAATATGTATTTTTCTTCATTTTCTTCAAAATACCTACCTACCTTTTTTTTAAAAATTGATTTTTCAGTTGCCTATTCTGTAAAAGGCAAAAGCGATCAACGTCCATTCGATACAGTTTTTCTGAAAGCCTCTATCACAGCCATCCAGGTATCTGGACATCTTATAAGCTTAAAACTCCTCAGAGACGATGGATTGACGTCGAGTTCGTTCAACTCGAGCTGTAAATATGAAAAATTGAAATAAAATTGATCGCATAATGGTCAAAGTCTACGTACAAGCGTACTCACAAGATATTGAATCTTCATCATAAATATGCCGGCAATGCTTAAATTTAAAACAAAGGAGGAAACACCGAAGCCGAACACGCACAATGAACTCCTCATTTCAATCAATTTTATTTTTCATTCATTTTTTTAAAAAAAAATTCCCAATGCAACGTTGTCGTATTTTCTGAAAAATGGCGGAGTTGGATTTTACGCCATTTTTACCGTAATTTTGCTGATTTGAAATTCATTTTTTAAAACTTTCACACGTTAATTTATCTAATTGATGTTGTATTTCATGTCAAGAATACTTTTATAGCTGAAAATTAATTAACATATCTTGATTAAGGTTAAATTTGCTAATAAACTTCTTCGAAAACGAACCTTGCAAATTTACTGCTGAAATCTTCTCTTCGATTTGGCAACTTGGTGAAAGATACCCCTTATCGACGAAATTCGTAATCTTCTCTGTATCTTCGACTTCGAGTAATGAATGCAATTTTTTTCTGATTATTTTTATTTAGAAATCTGTAATAATTTCGTAATTAGTTCGGAGTTTTGATTAGAATTTATTGATGTTAATTGTTCTGCAATACCATCTAATGTGAGTTTTAATTGATGAACTCGTGTTGTGCCGCAAGTATGACTTTACATCTGTCTGACTCCGAAGCAAAATATTATTCGTGCTTTCGTGATGTTATGTAGGTTCGATTGACATTTTATTTCGAAAAGTAATACCACATTTTCACGGTGAGTGCTTCCATTTGTTTTTTTATTCATTTGGTGATTTATTCAACGATATTCCAGTGTTCAAAAATGTACCTAGCTAATTCGACGTATGAAGAAAATAAAATGATAATAGGACAACGTACGGTATAAACGTTTCATTATGGTTTTTTTTTTCGTCACATATCGATGAGAAATGTACAAGAACTCGTATCAGACGAAATTCTACTTCGTATCCTGTTTAAAAATTCACATAACTTGACATTTTTGCCATTCTACTATACAAATAGCATCGTTTATGTCAAAGTTCCCTCGCACCAAAATAGATACACTTTTTCAATATTTTATCTCTAATTAAAAATAAAGCTTTTCGTTTTGAAAAAAAGTTAATTACACGTAATCCGAAGTGATAAAATATTAATTTTTATTTTTTGTTTTCGAGATTCGTTTAAAAATAAACTTCACATAATCTTACAATACGTCGTTGTACTTTAAAACCTGTTTTAAAGATGAAAAAAAAATGTAAACATCGTAAAAAAAAATTGATTCCTGAAATTCTGCAATTGGTTTACGCAGCGGAAATACTTTAGTAAGTAAATCCGACAAAACATATGTCAAGGTGAATTTTCATAAACGTGTAATATAATGACAAAGATTTAGATGTAGCTTTATAATGCCAAGAAAAGAAAAGTGTATTTTTAAAACGGCTCCGAAACCTCATTTTGAAATCCACTGTCTTGGCGTTCACGTTTCATTGCTTACATACTTAAGCGTTACTTAATTTATATTGTTTTTAATTACATTATATTTTTACCTATTGTTTTTGATCGAACGCTTGCGCATCCGTTTGTGATGATTTTTTTTTTTGGTAGCTGCGCGTTTATTTTGAATTTCACCAAATAAATCGTATTCTGAAGTATACACATAGGCTAATAATGTACCTATTATTCTGTTTACAGCTTATTAAAAACATCATCCGTGTCAGAATGTTGTGATCTGGTTGTAAATCATTCATCATGAGGGTTGTTGCACTTATAAGTGGTGGAAAGGATAGCTGTTATAATTTACTCCAATGTGTCGCAGCTGGACACGAAATTGTCGCTTTGGCTAACTTGCAACCTAAAAGCAAAGGTAAAATACGCTGGAAAAATATCCCATCGTATGCAAGTACTCGTACACGTTTAATTAAACGATAAAAATCAAATTACAGATGAATTGGATAGCTTTATGTACCAAACCGTCGGTCATCAAGGAGTTGATTTGTACGCAGAAGCAATGGGGTTACCTTTATTTAGAGAAGAAACGAGTGGAGTTGCCCACCATCATCACAAATGGTATACGCCGACAGAAGGAGACGAAGTCGAAGACCTTTACAATCTATTAGCCAGAGTAAAGGTTAGATTTTTAAAATAAATGCTCTTTTTGTATTCCTCTATGTTCATCGATTTACATCCTGCGTATTTTTTTCCAGAATGAAATCGATTTTGATGGCGTTTCCACCGGCGCTGTTCTATCAGACTATCAACGATTAAGAGTAGAGAATGTGTTAGTTGAATATATCTACGTAGAAAAAAAAATACTACCATAAAAGCACGCAGATGTCTTAACGATTGATTGATTTAGGTGTTCAAGACTGGGTTTAGTATCGTTAGCTTACTTATGGCGGCGCGATCAAGGCGAATTATTGCAAGAGATGATCGACAGCGGAGTAGAAGCAGTCGTCATCAAAGTAGCTGCCCTAGGGCTGGATCCGAATAAACACTTGGGCATGCGATTAGTCGAAATACAACCTCATTTAATTAAAATGGTAAATAATATTATTTTATTACTCGAACAGAACCCATATATGATTTGTAGTTGGTGTAATTAGCGTTGGCTTTCATCGAGGATGCGATACTTAGTACGTAGAACGATGGACAGTTCCCCCCAAAGCCAGGATTTAGCGATTAGAAGCTTTTTTATAGTGATTGTACAACGAACAAGTGTATTTTGATCGAGTTGAGTTCATCGATGTTTTTTTTTTTTTTTTTGAAAAAAAGAGGAAATTATTTTATTCGAGTCGATAGCGTTGAGGTAATTTAGTGTGTTCTTGACATTAAGTAATTAATTTCCAGAATCAAAAATACGGATTAAATATTTGTGGAGAGGGCGGCGAATACGAAACGTTTACACTCGACTGCCCATTCTTTAGAAAAAGAATCGTCATGTAAGTATTTTTACGTGTACAATAAGTACCTAAAGCCTAAAGGGTTATATTGTTTGTTTCTCGCATCTCATTTCGTCTTCCAATTATCGCAGTGTCTTGTTTGTATTAATTTTGCACGTGCAAATTCGACACTGTTGCCTAATACATACATATTAAATATTATTAATCAGTTGCGCTTTTACAATATTATTTAACTCGATAATGAAATATGATTTTTTTATCGATAGTAAATATTTAAGCGACTTTGTTGGTAGCAAGTTGAACATAGTTATTTATCTGGTTTGTTTATTATCGCGGTTACTTTCGCGATTAGACGCAGTTTGTTGTTAGTGGGAAATAGAAAAATAAAATTAATCGAGGTCATTCGTGCTGTCAGAATTTTACTACCGAGAAATCCTATACCAATGTGGACATCGGTGCTCTAAATCTGGGGATTTTACTCGTACTCACGTGTGTGTGTGTGGGTTATTGGGTCGTACATTCGGTAGCCATGCGTGATTTAATCATCTACGCGTATTGGTATTAAATATGCATACCTATGTAGTTGTAAGTCTAAAATCGTCCAGAATTTTTTTCGCCTGTTAGTTCTAAATTGATTTTGTGGGTGGTGGGTTGTTTCGCTGAGGTTTATTAGCGAAGGTATTTTTGTTTTTTTTCCTAATCTGATAGGGAAAGAGAGATTGGAAAACTTCGGTATTTTGTAATTAAAATACGTTTTTGCTTTGTACGTGAAGTATTGAAAAAATGATTTTAATTCATTTATCTACATGCAAATTGTTAATTAATGTTTCGTTTTATTTGAATGAATCATTTTTCGCCCTATTTGGGTGAACCTATTCGATCGTCATGAACTATGATAGGAATTCTGAGATGCTTCTCAAGAAATAAGGTTATCTTTCGCGAATAGTACTAGTTTTTGATTGATTATTAGAGAGATGATTTATTTTACAAATCACGATCCTAGTTCAATCAGAGAAAATTAGTCATTTCGGAAATGATTCACTCCTACGTTGTTGGAAGAATTTATTACTACCGAGTTGTTATTCGATAAATATTATTATTCAGATCATTCCCGAGTAATTGTTTATTTTCATGAAAGCGAAATCAATGTACTAATGTGACTACTTAATCGCCATGCATAATGATTCAGAAATGTTTCATAGTTCGTTTATTTATTTTATGACGAGTTGAACGAATGAACTTTCTATTTTCTTAAACTTGTTCTAGCAAGGGAACTACTCGAGATCTTAGGCTCCGATTTGAAAAAGAAATCGATTTTTGGAGAGCACGGTTCAAAACTCATCATAACAAAAATTTCACGTTCATCTCTATTTCAGTCGATTTTTCATTGGAAAATCATTTTTTCAGTCGAGGTGTTAAATTTTGAAATCCCATCATTTTTGTAGATTAAAGTTTGTTCTTGAAAATATCGATCTTCTTTGGGCCTCTCTCCTCATTTTCCAGCAATTTTCAAAATTAAATCGAAACTAGCAAATTTTTTGGAAAATTAAAAAAAAAATCAAAATGCTCATACATACATTCTTGATGATTTAACTTCCTACAGAGGGGGAATTTTTTCGGGTCGATTATTGACCTGGCAATTTCGAATTTTGCACTCCTGTTGAATTAGATTCAAAATTTCAACCGAATTGTATGGGGAAAAAAAGGGAAAAAAGGGTGTCAACTTACACCTTTTTTTTCAGCTGTCTCTGTAAAGAATCAACGAACCCGGCTCATTTTTGATCTATATTCAAGAGAACTCACCAGAACCCCCCCTTTCCCTCGACTCTGGAGTCTCCAATTGAAACGAAACTTATCTTGGTCGACAGAAGACCTCAAAAAACCCTCCTCCAATTTTCAGCTGCTGGATTTGGTTTATTTTTGAATGAAGGTTGTGTTTTGAATACCTACCTAATCGACTGATATCACCATTTGCTGGATCCGGCGAAATCCAAGTTCTGGCCGGAATCCTGGATCTGGCCAATGGTGATATGAGTCGATCAGGTATCAAATTTACATCCTTCGACTAAAAATTTGAGCTGCTGAAGTTCATATGGTGGGAAAATATGACGATTTTTTGAATTTATACCGATTACGATGAAGAACAAAAACTTCAAGAAATCGCCAAAAATTCAAAAATAAACATCTCCAGCTAAAAATTGAGGGATGGGAATTTTTCAAGGTGGATCAGTCTCATTCAACGCTTTGCAGAGCAGAAAGAGTTGAATTTTTTTTGACCGAAACCAAGAAAAATTTGAAGAATGCGCTTTCCAAAAATCCAATAGTTCGAGTGGTTGCCTAGTTTTTGACTCTTCTTAAAATTTTAAATTCAAAAATGATTTCAGGGTTTGTTTGAAAAGTCGATGATAAAACTAAAATTACCCTCGTCCCTTTGACCAATTGAAAATTTGAATTTTTTTTGACAATTTTGAGGGTATTATTCAAGGTTCTTGTTGACTGAAGTCATTGATGCAATAAAATAGAACTCAATTTGGCAAAATGGTGCAAAAATTTTTAAAAAATTCTAAAAAGGCCATTTTTCAAAAAATTGAAAAAAAAACAAGCTGAACACTATCATTACTTTTCATTTAACAAAATACTAGTCCGATCGCAAAACGCAGCTCATATTCGAAATCAGCCCTATCGAATTAGTCCAAACCGTCATTGAAAATGCAAAATTTGCTATTGTACAGCCGTTTTCTTTTCGCATACTCCGAGTAACTCCGAGTAAAAACGAGGTATTGATTCCTGACATTTTCACACTTACGCTACAGTGCAAGTGCAAAAATGTCAGGAACCGACACCTCGTTTTTACTCGGAGTTACTCGGAGTATGCGAAAAGAAAACAGCTTACAATGACAGTTTAATCAAAGAATGTGTTTTTCAAACATCAACTTTTTCAATTTGGTTAGTTAGGGGGGCAATAAATATCTTGTAGAAAATCCTGCAAAAATTTCGGAGTGAAAGTCATTTTTTGATTTTTCGTGAGTTTCTAAAAATTAAAATTTGGCTCAGATTTGATTTAAGTGCTCTTTTTGGCCTCCTGAATTCATCTGTGGTGAGTTTAAGCCATTTTAACGCCTCAAGCGAATTTTTAGGCTTTGAAAAAAAAACATTTTTGAAAATATTATAGATTTGGATTGCTAATAAGAACAGATTTTGAAAATTTGTGTCTGAATCGATTGAAAAGGTTAGAAAGACGATGAGCTTTCGAAATTCGAAATCGATGGGTTGAAAATTAAGTATAAAACAAGTTTCAACTTTTATTGAATTCGTAAATAAGAAATTTTTCATTTTTTTGGTAAGAAAATTTTAGATTTGAATCTACAGAAATTGATTTTGAAAACTTGTGCCCAAGTCGATCAAACGGATTACAAAAACAGTAAATGAAATTTCATAGGTGCTAAATTTCATTTTGGACCTTTTTTTGGTCAAGTTTTTCAAAACTTGAAAATTCAAAAATCCGCTAGGGTGTTAGAACGACTTAAAATTCCCACCAATTAATTCAGAAGGTTGAAAATTCAAAAATGAAATTAATTTAGCTCCTGAAATTTCATCTTGTTATGTATTTTTTGTGCTCTTTCAATGAGGTTGGGATAACTCCCCTCTTCAGTAAAAAATTTGAAATTATTTTTGTGTTATTTTTTGCGTTATTTTTTATGCATTACTGTCGACAAGCCATAACATGAAGTCTTGGGACCATTATGGTCCAACTCCAAAGACCGCAAAATAAATCTGAATAAATTTTTTCAGGATATATGATATCAATTTAGAAAATTGAGCTTTTATTTTTGCTCTCTACGCGAAGCTTTTTCGTGTAAGAAAAACAAAACTGCTTTCATAGATTCATTTTTAAAAAAATCATGTAAACGAATATTTTATCATATAAGTATATATTTTTTTTACATTTTATTAATGATAATCTTACTTGATTCATATCATCCATTCCATTTATCGAATTGATTTCTCATCGAACTAACTTCATTTTAAATATTTTTATACATGCAATAAATTCGTAATCGAAACATTCAACATATTAATTTTCAAAATAGGGCGAATTTTTCAACTAATTAAACGGTCGTTGTTTTGTGTTTGTTTTGCAGAGACGAATTCGATACTGTGATACATTCTGACGATGCGTTTGCGCCAGTTGGTTATCTTAATTTTAAAAAACTTTTATTAGTCGATAAACTGGTAAGCATTAAAATCTATTATTCTGTAAAAAAAATTCACATCGCCAAATAAAAAAATAGTCGTTTTTTTGAAAAATTAATTCGTTTATATTTTCAATTTACAGGATTCTGGCGAACCGCAAAATTTGTCCGATTTGATTACATCGGTCAAGGGTCCATTAGAATACGTAAGTGATCTAGAACTACCGGATGAGCAACTTGTCGATAATTCTAATGAAGGTGATACTTCAAAAGACGTTAACGACGGATCTTCGTGTAATTCAGTCGTCGCTCAGGATGTAAGTAGCATACTTTTCATCGTAAAAATTGAATTTTATCATCATAATCTAAGATTTAATAACGAAATTATTCATTGTTTTTTTGAATTCAGCGCTGTGATATAAAAATATTTCAAAATCTGTCCCCCAAAGTGCACCTGAACAATTCGGGATGGTGCTGGATCGGCCCACTGGTTGGTAATAGTACCGATGCTCTAGTAGCCTTACAAGATATTTTGGATAAATTAAAAGGTACGCGTTTAGAAGACAAATTCCCCCTGTGCACTTTTAAAAACAACTTTAACTCGATAACATGGCTTTTACAGATCTGCTCCAGGCCAACCAGTTCTCCGTCAGAGATTTAGTTTCAGTTACCTTATTCGTTAGTGACATGTCACAATACTCGAAAGTCAATTCAGCATACGTAAATGTGATAGACATAAATAAAGCTCCGGTACGTGTCTGCGTCGAAACACAGTTACCGGAGACGTCTCCTATCCTAATGGAAGCTCTCGCTCATAAGGCTATCAACGCCAGTCCTACTCAAAACGAAAGACGAACTATGCACGTTCAAAGTATATCCCATTGGGCTCCTGCCAATATCGGCCCTTATAGCCAAGCCATCAAAGTAGGAGATATTATATACGTCGCTGGACAAATCGCATTAGTGCCTGGTATTATGCAAATGGTCGATGGTGGCATTTTCCAAGAGTGCAGGTTGGCTTTAAGGCACGTCGGACGTATTATCAACGCCATTGATCAAAATACTTTACTGCGTGATGTTGTTCAAGTAAGATATTCTTGTTTGAGAATACATTATTTCTGTAGACCTGTTTATTGAAAAAGAAAATAACGGACGGTGTGGTGTGTCTTTTCTTTAGGTGATCTGTTACGTTACTGAAGCCGAATTCATCCGTCCAGCTCGCAAAGAATGGGAAAAGAGGTCGAATAATGCCATCGCTGATTACATCGTGGTTCCTGCCTTGCCCAGAAACGCCAATATCGAATGGCAAGTTTGGGCTCATCGTGGAAATGCCAGGTTTCAATGTGAGTTTCGTCGATGTCATGGTTTTTTTTTTTTATTTTTTTACAATTTACTGTACATGGATTCATTTCGATGTTGGTTACTGATACATCTGCTTGAGTAGGAAACCGTAATAGGTATTCTATGTGAAACCGAATGATTTTGTAGGAAGACGGTTTCTACCTAAATTTCTCTGTGTACGTGTAGCAATGTTGTTTGATTTTTTTTTTCGATGGAATCTTAATTTTTTTATGGGTATTTTATTTATCTAGAAGAGTCATTTGATTTCAATTTCTTCAAATTTTTGCCTTTGATACTTCGATTGCGTTATGTCAGGTTCTAGTAGGTCTGACAATAAATTGAGCTCATCGGTTCACTGTTCAACTTCTTAAATAAGGAACTTTTGGTTTTTGATTTTGATTCATCAATAATTTTTAAGAAGGATTAAAACGTGAAAGAATTGAAAAAAAAATTAAAAAATCTAAAAAATATGATAAAATGATCAAACGAACAAAAAAAAAACAGAAAGGAGTCTGAAAACTGAAAAAAAATTTACAACGTCATACCCCTACCCCCCTCCCTCCTCCCAAAGAAAAAGTAATTCAGAACGAAGTAAGGACAGATAAGAATTTAGAGATTCAAAAAAATAAATTTACAACACAGAAAGGAACCAAAAAAATTGTAAAAGAAATAAAGATCTTGAACATTACTTTTATAGGAACTAAAAAGCAAGGGAAAATGTCCAAGAGAATGAGAAAAACCAGAAAAACCAAAACAATGCATGGAAAGAGTAGAACCTAAAAAAAGAAACAGAAGTTGAGACGATGAAAAAGGACGAAAAAATAGTTAGAAAAATGAAGGGAAAAGAACCAAAAAATTAGGAAAAATATTATAATAAACTTTGATGATTGACATGTAAATATTCTCAAAAATGAGATTTAAAGAATTCAAATTATAGGCAGTTAAAAGAAAAGAAATTAAGTATTAAAAAAAAAACTAAGAAAAGGAAACTGGAAAAACCTAACGAAGTGAATCAAACAAACTTTTTTATAAAATGGAAATAAACCAAATTAAACTGAAAAAATATTGAAAATGAAAACAATTTTAAAAATCAAAAGAAGCGAAAGTAACTAAAAATTGTAGAACCTTTCCCCCTTCTCCTCCTCGATAAAAGCTACCGTGAAATGTATTGAAAACCAAAAGAAACAAAAATATTATAGGGGGAAAGAAATCCCAATAAACAAGAATTTAAAAAAAAATTTCTGAGAACAAAAAAGTACATTAAAAAACAAAAAAAAGTTGGGATTTTGATAAAAATTAAAGAAAATAACGAAAAAATGATGAAGTAAGAACTGAAAAAATTTGAAAAAATGAAAAAGAAGTAAGAAATTTGTTTAATAACAAACGGAAAATTGTTTTTAAAAAAACAAAAGAAAACAGAAAATCTACTAAAAAATTAAAAATTGAAAAAAACCATAAATTAAGTACATACATAAATTGAAAATTGAAAAAAAAACATCATAAACAACTGAAAAACAATGAAATAAAACAAAAAAATCAAAATAAAATTCGAAAATTGAAAATATCGGAAAATTGCTCGCAGCAGAACAGCAAAATTTTCATTAGAACGGAATAATTTGAAAAAGAAGCTACAAGTATGAAAAAATAACAAATGAAATTGACAGAAAAATTTTAAAAAATGAAAGAAGATGAGAAAAGAATTATGTAGACTAAAAAACATGTTACAACTTTTACAAGAACAAAGAGAATTGAAAAAATAGCAAACGAAGAAAACGAAAAAAAAAACAAAAAAATTTGGAAAAATATTGCAGGATCAGAAAACTTGAAAAAGAGCAAAAAAACGAAAAATCGTCAAGATAATGAAAAAAGTTGAACGATTAAAAAGTACGAAAAAAGACAACCAATGCATAAAATATTTATGTATTGAGAATTTAATTTCAAAAAAAAAAAAAAATGCAGAAAACTGAGCAAAAACCAACATAATTAAAAAAGTGTTGAATAATCACTAAAAACGCTCCAGAAAGATCACTGAAAAAAAAGAGCACAGAGAAGACTTGAGCATTTTTTTGAAAATGTACATTCGCGATCGTGAAACTCAATTCTTACTTGAAGATCATCAAACATTTAGGAGAACGTAGAAATTTCACAATTTTTTCCAAAATTTAAGCAATAATGGGTAAATTAGGTACGTTTTATGGTATATTATTCATCAGTGTTTTTGAGACGCTGCGGATCTGAATATCAACACATTCTCAATCCTTTTCAGATGAAAAACCCTCTTCGATGATTTTTAAAATATTTTTTATGTGGGGGAGAAGGAGGAATGAACATCAAGTCGTCTTTTTTCTTTCTGGTAGAGCCTTCAAGATTCAAAACTGAATTACAATTTTATCGGTTTCAGTTCTGGTTTTTAGCTTTAGCTTTTCCTGTTTCAGTTTCTGTTTTGGATTCAATTTTTTTTCTGATTTTTATTTTTTCCCCTTCAAAATTAGTGATTCAAAAAATTGAAATGTCATCAGAAATAATTTTCAAGGCATCGAACAGTCTTCAGACACGAAAAAATATCACCCTCTTTAAATTATCAAGTCATGTACTGTACATATGACCATGAACATGACCTTTTTTTTGCTCATTTCAGTCAGATCTACAATCTGGTAAAATGAAAAAATTGACATGTTGTCGAATCATCTTGTGAATGTATATTTTGTGTGTAAACTAAAGTTAATTTAGGGAATGCATAGTTTGCTTTAAAAATATGACGTCCGTTCGTATTTAAATTTTTTTAATTCTTACCCGTTGTATTTTAAATTTCAGACGAAGAAACTGGATGCAGAATTGATAAAAGACACAAAGCCTTCTTGCGTAGAAGATTTAATTACGAGAATACAGTTTCAGCTGTTGTTTGCTATTTAACTAGAGGTATGAAACTTTCGATGCTATTTTTTAAAAAAATTTTTCATATACTTATCCTCTTGAATCGACTTATTTCTAATATTCGCAATTTTCTTCACTTCAGATAACGGCGCCAGCGTCGAAGGTGATATTTCAGTAGAAACTGAAGAAGCAGAACCATTACAACAGTTTCACATAGAACAAGTGTTGAAATACACGCTGGCTAAACTGATGAGCGGCGAGCCCCAACCAGTTGATTCTGTCTGCAGTCTCAGAGTATTCTATCCGATTAGCCAACAATTAATTTTAAACCACGTGCATGACTTATTGATTAAATTAACCGAAAGTATACCTATGACATATACAATGGTACCGGTCATCCAGCTGCATAGCGTTAATACGGTATTATCACTCTGTGCTGTTAGACATAATTAACTATTTTTAATTTGAATTACCTATATTATAAGTTGTTTTAGTTTTAATTCTAGTCAGGTTTACCTTCGTTATTATTTTTATTCAAATTTTTTCGATTTGGATCTATTATTTTTTAAATTCCCTCTTCTTTTTTGTTTTTAAATTTTGCATTTTAGATCACCGTCAAAGTAGAATAGAATGTGGGCCAGTTGAGTAGCGATATCTGAATACAGCTGAAATTTTATTACGAACGTCGCCTTAATTTTGAACTTCTTTGAATTGAACCAATTTTAAAATTATCGTTCCAAAATTTCCTAACCGTAGACCCCTTGGAATTTCAAATTAAGCATCACGTTTGTGACGTATCTGCTCATAAGATATAACCGAGTTCGAGTTAATAATTATCGGTTGTGATGACAATTCGTTTTTTATTTTTTAAAATTTTATTTTTCAAACTGAAGTTCAACTACTATCTTACCTTCCTGGCGATCTACAGAGTGTAGACGTTTATTCAACGTGAGAAACGTAGAGTTAAGACAACGCCCGAGTAATTGATTTCCCTCGTGAATGTTTCAAGTTTCGAATTATTTGAAATATGTGATAATAAAGGATTCGTTATACATACCTCTCTGTACACGTAAACGGGGTTACGTGATACTGCCATTAAACGAATCCAAAATACACGCGGGAAACCGTAGTTTAAGAGGTAAATCTGACAAATTCATGTTCATGTAATACTATTTTTATCGGATCAAATAAGAATGTTTGATATTATTACGATTTATTATGTAAGACGTTTTGTTTTCGTTTTTTTTTCTTTTTCATTTGTCTGTCCTTTTTGATACCAAGTACCTAATCTGTCTGACTGTTACGTAATCAGAGCCAATTTTTCGTTGTGAATTTTTAGAATGCATTCATACAATTTCATATTTCTTACATTATACGTACCTTAATACCTTACCCTACATTAATTACATTATAAAGCTGCATACACGAGTTACTACGAAATGGATGTTGTATTTTTTTTTATTTATTTATTTTTTTAATTAGTCGTATCGAAGATTTTTAATTCGAAGGATTTATTTACTTATACCATTTGCTTTTAGCATTCGGTGCATTGTAACAGCTTTTTTATATGCGAGATGCTTAGATTGATCTGATTTCATCGAATCTTTCGCGTAGCTTAAGCTTTTTATTAATTTTTACTTCACGTCGTTCGTTAATTATTTTTACATACTATTACCGTTGTGAAAAAATAATTACATTTTGGATATTGTTCGTTGGTTCGTTCTTCTCGTGTGTAATTTCGCCATAATATCACCGTGCAGTTTTTTGTTTTTAATTTTTTTTTTCTAGACTGATGTCTTTGTATAAGCTAAAAGGTTACCTACACAATTGCAAATGTTTGCCTTGTTTCTTGTTATATTGTCAATATATTTATTTTTTTAAACTTTTGTTCGTTTGATTTTTTTACTTTATTGTTGAAGGAGTGTTATTTAGAGCTAAAAACGGTAATGAGTGCACGAGTCTATGTAAAATGTTGTATTTGTGATTGAATTAAGATTAGAGAAATTAACCAACAAATAGCTTTATTTTTTTAGAGATGAAAATTCAGTTTCTTGTCGAGAAAATGGGATTGTAGTTGATAGTCATAATTATGAGAAAGATCCAGCGCGTAGGTAGGTACACGTAATTTAAAAATTTTTACACTCATTTTCTAACTACGTAAGTAGGTAATTCCTTCATCGTCAGTCTTAGAAACTGAATTCCATTGTACGTCATTAGCCGGTGGGTGGGTAGTTTTAGAAATTAGTATCTGCGGATTCACTCGTTTTACTGGAAATCGCTTGGATCAAACGCTATTGTAATGGCAATTTAAGGTAACTACATCACAATTTTTTGAAATGTGCGTCAAAGCAGGATTAGGTAAGATCACAAAAAATACATACTTACATATGATTCGATTCAAATCACGGATGACGAATCACTGTTGAAAAAAATGATTTGATTCATTTTCGCAAATTAACGATTCGTGATTGATGAATGCAAATCATTTTTGATTGAACATGTGTTTCATTTGAAAAAAAAATAATGATAAAAACTGATTTTATTGTTTAAATATTACATTCTTGAATTATAATCTTCAACCACACCTACCTAACAGTCGAAAGCTAAAATAAACCTGATCATCTCCAACGTTTAATAAAGTGCAAGAAATAAATCTTCATCTCTGTGGGTAGTTAAAGTAGGTATCATAATAACTGTAAAATTAGGTACCAAAAATTGATCAAATATTCTCAAAATTAAATGATAATTTGTCAAAATTGTAGATATTATTTTAAAAATATTAAATTGACTTCACAATGATTGATAATTAGGGTCACCATCCTTAAATTAATCTTAAAAATCAGAATAGGAAATGAGCAACGTTTTGCGAAAATCGCTTACCTACCTACCTAATAATTCGTCAAAATGTCATGAAAATATCTGAAATTGACTAAAAATCAATGAAACTTAGCAAAAGTTGAGAAAAATATTGCAAAAATGCTCAAATATGAAAAAAAAATATTAAAAATGAGAAATAAATTGAGCAAATTAAAAACACTGAAATTGGCACAGAAATTACTTTGAAGTTACCAAAAATTTGGAATATCAGAGGAATTGTGCACAACATTGCTTGAACTTTGTTAATTAAAACTTCTGAGAATGACATAAAAACATTTAAAAAAGATTAAAACTTGGTTAAATGTCTCGTGAGTTGTTCTCAAAATTACATGAAAATTGTGAGAATTATAGGGTAGAAAATAATATAAAACTTGTCAAACTGACTTCTCAGTCTTTGAAAATATAGCCATAAATTGATTTTTGAAAAAATCAACACAATTGAGCAAAATTTATGAAAATTGCTTGAAAAAGTGTTAAAATGCCACGAAATAATTATTAATTACAAGTACTATTAAAACTTGAAATTGACATGAAAATAGCTGTAAATTACCAAAAACTTTATGCAATTTGAATTTCGACAGATTTGTTAAAAAGACATGAAAGCAACCAAAAATAACCAAAAATTGATAAAGTGTACTAGAATTTGAGCAAAATTAGAAATTCCATGAAACTTGGGTGGATTATAAAACAATATAAGTAGAACTATTGATGAAATTAATCAAATTATCATCAAAGTGGAATAAAATTAGACAAAAGTTATGTAAAGTATCATTAAAACTACAAAATATCATTTTTTGTTGTTTTAAACCTGTTTCTTTCAAACATTGATTTTCAAAAAAAAAAATTTAAAATTTAAAATCGAACAAATTGTATTTCCTTGGTGTGCAGGTTTTTTTTTGGGGGGGGGGTTCAAATGTTCATCTTGATAATTTTTAAGAAAATACTGAAAGAGGAAACAGTGCAATTTGTGACATCATTAACTGAATAATGTTTTAAACGCTTTTCAAACACACATTGAAACTCATAAGTTTAAAACTACCTATTTTTTAAACAAAAAAAATCACTGGACACATAATTTTTCGAAATCCTAAATGGAGTTTCTTTAAAACATTTTTTTTTTTTTCGTGAAACTAAATTTAGAATGAACTCAGAAGGTCAGAAAATGTAAATCTTTGTATTTTACCCCAAAAAATTGTTTTTGACTCTCATTTCCCCGAATGTCATACGCATTTTGATCAATGACTGAGATTCTAATTCAAAGTGTAAGTATAGGTATTATCTCGTTTTTCTTCGTGAATTCGATCGAAATTCCTGGCATAATTTTTTTTGCTACTCTAATTACATAAATACTTATGTTGTTAAATAGATTTTGAATACAACCTACATACGTAGGTAGGTACCTACGTGTATTTCACGGTTTTAAAATATTTGTTAAAAATTGAAAAATCATAAAAAATCAAATTATCAAAGCAGATAGGAGATAGTGCGAAACTTGTGACAGGAAATTCCCGATAAGCTATTGGCATAAAAATGGAATATATCATATATTTCACCGGAAACTGCCTTATTTAGTAACCTTGGCTTTGACATTTTTTTCCAATTAAAAGGATAAAAAGAATAATATGAAAATCGACAAACGTGGCTTTTTAACGTCATGTCACTCTAGATCAGCGATGATTTCCTTTGTGAGAAGGATATGACAATGCGGTTGAATTTTTTTTCACGGTATATATTGATAATCATTTGATTAAAATATCGGCGACTTCCTTTGTTAAAAGGATGTGATGTTACAAAAAAGTGATGCGATTTTTTTTCAAGGTACGATTATTTACGCGGATTCGAGTCGTTCGCTGATTAAAATGGAAGCGACTTCCTTTGCAAAAATGATATGAAAAACTAGATAGGTGTTATTCTCGTATCTATTATAGCAGATAAGAATGATACAGCACGAACTATACCTAACGTACCTAACCTACCTATCTATCTACCTACCTGCCCAAATAGTTGACAAATTTGGAAATTGACAGCATTGTTTTTCAAACATGCAATCGTATTTATTATTGTTTTTTTTTTCAGTTTAGCTGAAAAACGTTGTGCCTATTTTGAATTAGGTACGAGAGTAATCGATCAAGATTTCAATCGAGCACTTATGGATGCCTATTTGCACCCCTTATGAAGTTTTTTTTTTCAAAACTATCTTGTCGAATGTCGATCTCATTCCTCGATTTTTTTCGAATATTGGTTCAGATCGAAAATCGCAATCTAAATCGTATGCTGTAAATAATGAACGTGTGATGAATTTTTTATGTTTTTTTTACAATCATTCGAACATTTTGAACAAAAGATCACAAAATCAAAAATCGTGATTCGGCAATTCTGGATCCATCCGATCTCGTGAAAAAATCGAAATCAGATCGAATCGAGATCGTTACATCTCTGTAACAAGTATCTACATTATGGTAGATTGCCAAAAAGAGCCGGAGAATGTTCACCAAATTCAGCAGAGGCCTTTATTTCAAGTTGAAAGTTACTCAAAAAATTTTATTAGCTCCAAAGATGGCCCTGGAGGAAAGAGATGAGCAATCAAAGAGGAAGAATTTTTTTAAAAAATTGGCATCTTTCAATATTTTGATCTAATTAATGCGAAATAGTTACGGAGAAAACATCTTCAAAACAAGAATTTATTCAAAAATAAGCGATTTGAAAATTTTTAGTCTCTCAGTAGAACCCTTAATTGTGACTGGGCCATTTTTCTACAACAGGTTGGGTATGGGCTAAAGCCAAAAAACCATAATTTTTTCGAAAATGTTCCCTCTAGAGGCACCTTCAGAGCTAAAATATTTTTTGAGTAACTTTCATTATAAGAATTCATATTTCAACAGAGTATAGAGAAACATAAAGCAGCTTCAAAAAATGTTTTTGCTTCTCAAATAAATAACTGAAGGTCCTACGGGGTTCTATATTGTCAAAATGATTGAAAAATCCTATTCTGTGAGAAAAATCAAATAACAAATCACTATCCCACGAAATCATGATAATATTTAAATGATTAACCTTTGATAAGAGTAAAAGACGAGTATGTATGTAGTATTTTAGGCTATAATTTTTTCAACAAAAGCCTTAAAATCTCAAAATATGCCTTTGAGGCGCTGGAAACTGAAAAACTTTTATAGGCAATTCTCCTACTATCAATGTGTTTCTGGGATAATCATACGTATAACACGATTTTAAAAAGATGTACTTTTTTGAGCCCTAAAAAAAAATGTTGAAATTTTGAAAAAATTAGCAAAGTACCTAATTGCAAAAGGAGCTCAATTTAAAAACAGCTTGACTCCATAATACGAATAAGAAAATAATGTATCTTTGCCGAATTAAACCTAATAAACCAAATCTAAACCCCTCTCTACACGGGTGTAATAATCTTGCAATTATAAAAAACCCCTCCCCCGGGTCTGGGCCAGCACACTGTGAACCTTTCCATTTACCTATTTTCAAGTAGGTAATTCAAAACGTGCTCTAAATATGTCGCCTCCTTTCAAGTCCAGCTTTAAAAATAATGCAAAAGGTCCTAAGTGTCACTTCAAAATATATTGGGGGCTCAAAACTTTTAAAGCTTTCTGGAGGCGGAAAGAAGCATTTTACAAAAAAATGATGTCGAGGAAAATTGTGGAAAATTAAATTACCAATCGTCATAGTCTCGTTAGTTTTTTTCTAGGAGGCTTAGTTTTCGATATACCTATTTGCAAAAGAAAGTAAAAATCGAAAAAATTCAATTTAAAAAAAAAATGTTCTCATTTTATCTCATTTTTTTACGTTTTTATAATGCAAACGTGTTCTTATCTTAAATTTAACTTATTTCATGTTATTCTACGCACTTTCAAGTAAGTACCAGAATCCATTTTTTGAAACATTATGTACCTTTTCTCGGAAAACATCACATTATCAGTTTTCATAAATTTTTTTCTTTAAATGCATTTTTCTCAAAATTTTGTTTTTCAATCCTTCAACTTTAAGAAATGAAAAAAGGTGGGAAAAAATGAGCTAGGAGGCTGGGATTGGTCTCATTCGACTCGATATGATGTCTAGTTTTCAAAATGGCCAAAAAATTGAAAATGAAAAACCCGACTTATGGCCCCTATTGTCAGAACAGGTCACATTTATTTTTATTTTTATCAAAACACAATGCTTCCAAACTTCCACAAAATTGCATAAAAATTCCAAATAAGGTCCAATTTTTGCACAAGAAGGTCGTAAACACTTCAACATTTAGTATTCAGAATTAATTTTTTACCCAATGGAAATTTGACTCTGAACTATTCACTTATCAAAACTTTAAACGTGAATATGTAACTCGAAAACTGGTTTTTGACTATTAGGTCCCTTTGAATTCTACATAGATAGGTATACGTATACCTACAACTTTGAAATTCGAGTTTTTGGCTAAAAAGTCATAAGCACTAAAAATATGTGAATAGGTAGGTAGTACCTATCTAGTCCTATGCACATCAAGAGAGAAAAAAATTAGGAAACTCATTTTCCTACCCATGAAAGTCAACCTACATATGAACGCTAGGTTCGTATTCAGTGAGCTGAGCAGCCCTGAAATGAACATCTTTGTGATCATTTCGTTCAATTTTTTTTATATCCAATTTCCTGAGAAGACTTTTTATGAAAAATTTTTGAATAAAATTCGTAGAATGAAAAATGTTTGAATTCATGGAATGAAAAATTTTTGAATTCGTGGAAAGAAAAATTTTCAAAAGCCACCAAGAACAAAGTCAATCACGCATGGTCACTGATTAGTGAATCTGTCACCCAAAAGTCACCAGAAAGTCGTACCTATATTAATTTTCATATTTTTTGGTAACTTCTCCTGGCTATCATAATTACATTAGCAAGTTTTCAGTTTTGATACAAAGTTCTTACATTCCAGGTTGCGACGTTGATGTTGTTCCACCTTGTTTTGACTCCTCATATTCTTTGCACCCTATCCGGCTGTCTTGGCGGATGAGGATCAGTCTGACAGAGACTTAGGGCCATTGCTAAATTGATGTCCATACAATTCTAGGGAAATTAATGGTGGATGGTACTGGTGGTTTCCTGTTGCCTTCCACCATGATTTTCTGTTGCGGTTCACTCCCTTGCCCAAATTTGCCAGTTTTTAGGCACTGGCATTTGTCTTCTCACTGTGAAGCTCTGCACTTCTCTAGGGCTGGAATGAGTGAGTTATTGGTGTTCTGTAGCTCTTATGCATTCTTGTTTGTAATCTGTATTTATGTAGGTAGAGGCTAGACCCTGAAAGAAACTGATACGCTAGAAACCGGCTAATATAGATGGAAATATAGGCTATCTCCTGTAAAGAAGTGTGACTATGACGATGACAACGGTGATTTCTTGGCGAATGACTCATCAAAAGTCATTAGAATTCACCAAAAGTCACCAAGTACAAAATCAATCACATGGATGCACTGCTTATAGTGAATCGGTCACCAGAGAGTCATATACATATTAATTTTCATATGTTTTGGTGACTTCTTGGTGAATGGCTCACCAAGTCCTCACCAAGTCACCAGAATTCACCAAAGGTTACCACTGAGTACAAAATCGATCACATGGTGACTGCTTGATGAACCTGTGACCAAAAAGTCACCAGATAGTCAGTTGAGAATTTTTTATGTTCTGGTGACTTCTTGGTGACTGACTCAGACACCAGGATTCACCAAAAGTCTCCAAGTAAAAAATCGATCAGAAATGCTTATTGCTTGGTGAACCTGTCTTCAAAAAGTCACCAGACACGGTCAAATGGGAATTTTCTATGTTTTGGTGAATGATTTTTTTTTTTTTTTAGAAATTCCACTTCTGAAAATGAAAAGCAAACAGGCTTGAACGAACTGAGGGCAAAATCTTTCAAAAATTCATAATTTGAGCTTTTTTATGTGAAGAGTTTGATTTTTTTGGTTTCAAAATTTTAGAAATTGATCAATGATGGTTTTTCGTAAATTTCAAATTCGAATAGGAAAATAAAAAAAGCCTGAACATATTGTGAGGAAAAGCTTTCAAAAATTTGAGTTTGAAGAGGTAAAAGAAAGTAGGTACACTTTTCATTCGAGTAGTTCATTTTTTGATTTAAACATTTTTTGAGTGTGAATAATAGATTTTTAGAAAGTTCGATTTTGAAAAAGAAAAATCAACAGGCCTGAGCGAAGCGAAGTACGATGTTTTCAAAATTTTATAATTCGAGAAGTAAATTGTTGGGTATTTTATTTTTACAAGAAGTCAATTTCTGATAATTTCTCCACATATATGTATGTAGTACCTATCTAAGTACATTATAAGATACCTACACAAGTTTTTTGAAAACAGTTTTTCAAAATCCACGAACCTTTGTCAGAGACAATCACACTACACGCTCGTGTTTAAACGCCCTTATCATCAGAAATATTTTCATATTTTTCTATACCAACCGTCCGGATCAGTATATCACACCGGATGGATAAATTACGGGATGTGATCGCGAGATTGTCAATTTCCCAACCAGATTATCAAACGGAAAACGCTTTGTTATCTAGAAATTAAAAGATTTTACCGGATTATCGGACGCCAATTAGCATTTATTATTCATTTTATGAGTATATTTTTCGACCGTAAAAACGTATAAATTCGACGAATTTTGTACATGTTCTGCATTACTGTGGAACTGGTGAATCTGTTTGTAGGTAGTTATTTATGGTGACTTACCAATAACGTATCCAATATGTCACCCTTGTTTGTGTTTACTTTGGTGTGTATTTTTAATGGAGTGGTGTTTGGTAGGTATGCAGACATCGCATTCGAAACCCAATCGAATGATGGTTGTATACCAGATTGTGACAGGTAAATCTACGTTAAATAAAATGATAGTTAAGTAGTCTAAAAAATGTGAAAATAATTTTAGATAGGTATAAGTAGGTAGGTACCTACGACCTAACAGAAATTCTGTAGTAAGTTAGTAACGTAGGTAAAAATATACAAACATTTCTATATAGGTTTTTTTTTAAAACTGAAGGGTAAGACTGAGCGTGGACTTTGAATTCTCGAAGAAATTATTTCAATTATTTCGTATTAGTATTTTATTTGAGTAGGTGGGTTCTTACATTAGAATAACAAACCCTATAAAAAAAATTGACGAATTCCACCAAGAACTGTATATTTTATATTTGAAAACTGTTCAAGTACATGGACCTTGCTGCCGTTGTGAAAAAATATTAAAATTTCTTTAGGTACCTACCTAGACTACCTACATATTATAAAAAATTGCAAAATTAATAATTCTTCTCATCGACGCGTATGTTGCAGCGAAATTTACTGTAAAGGCGTAAATAAAAAAGGAGAGCACACACTTTTGCACGATGTTCAGATGGCTCGTATATACGAAGATGGTACGACATTCGTCAAAAGCAGAATGAAGTATTCGGAAGCTGAAATCCTAAAGAAGTACGCAGCTGCAAAAGACAAGAAAGCCGATAAAAAGCTAAGTTCAGCTGAATTGGAGAAGTTTGTCAGTGAAAACTTCAAAAATCAAAGTTTACTTAATGGAACTCTGCCTGATTACACTGATAACCCCCCTATTCTAAAAAAAATTGAGAACGCGGCTCTGAAAGAATGGATCTTAAAACTGAATCAGCTGTGGAAAACTTTATCTAGAGATGTGCCAAAGGAACTTGAACAAGAGGAAAAGTCTAACGAGACAAGACGTTCTTCTTATGACTACGTACCAAATACGTTTGTAGTAGCTGGAGGAAGATTCGATGGTAAGCCCCCCTCCCCACCATGAATAAAAAGCGTAATGTAGATTTTCCTAGGCTAAATTATCATTTACATAACTCATTTATTTATTTGGCACATTTTAACTTGTAGAAATGTACTACTGGGATACTTATTGGATCATAAAAGGATTATTATCTTGCGGATTGAAAAATACTACAAAAGGAATCATTGGAAACATGGTTCATCTCATCAAGAAATACGGGTACATACCGAATGGAAACAGGATATACTATTCAAAAAGATCGCAGCCACCTATGCTCACCCAAATGGTTGACACATATTACAAAGAGACAAACGATGAAAGCATAATCAAAGACAATTTGAAAGTAAAGTCATCAATTTTTTTTACTAAAATTTGGCATATTTTTGTGTGATTATCCTTATCAAAGCATAACGAGGTAATGTGTCTATGTAATTTTGTATTCAATTTCCGCAGTACTTGGAATCAGAATTCGAATGGTGGTTGAAAAATCGTAAAGTAGAAGTGAAAAAAGGCGGTAGAACGTACCATTTGTTCCGTTATCACGCTGTTGGCTGCTATCCTCGGGCTGAATCTTATAAGTAAGAAATATCACCTACATACAATGAATCCTACTTTCTATGTACTTTACTTACCTACTTCATATCGGTAGACATTTCATGTACCTAAGCTTGTAAAGCAGGCCCGCCGATATCTTTCATCTACTAAAATGATTTATTCGTGATCCGCTCCTCCATAAAAATGACCCAAACCAATTTTGAAAATTTCCAAACCTTCTACTCTCCCAACAAAAAAATTCCAAGCTCAAATTTTTGGAAAATAAATGATGACTTATTTCAAAAAAGCAACAATTTTTTCGAAAAATCTCTTTTTCTTGCTTAGGTGTTTCTTTTTGATGAAAAATGATGATTTGTACGCTAATCAATGCATGAAAAATGCTTTAAAATCAGGTTCTTAATCAGGAATGGACAAAAGCGCCGAGCCTTCTCACCCTCAGACAGCGAAATCTCTGTTTAAGAATTCAGTTTTTCTTGCTCCTTATTCTTTCAAAATTCAGTAAACTCCGTCCCTCTCCCCCTCTCACCATCAACCAACGTGAATTTCGATAATTTTCGTAAGAAACTTTATCTAAGTACCTACTTAGCAACCATTTCCACAGGTTTTTATGGGCAACGTTGAAATCAAAGATAGGTAATCATTTTCATGTTTTTCTTTTGAAAAAAAAATTGACAACTTGACGAGCATTTAAGCTATCTAGATAGGAACACATAAGTTCAAGTAGGTATACCTAATGTTAATCAATTTAATTCATTTACGTAGGGAAGATTTCGAGCTCCTTGAGAACTACGAGCCCCAAGATCCAGAGATAGCGAAAGTTATCTACGGTGGAATCAGATCAGCTGCGGAATCGGGTTGGGACTTCTCTAGTAGACATATGAGGAATCCAGAAAATGCCAAAAACAGTAAGTTTCAATATAATCACCCTCGTTCGTTATCAAAATGACGATGAAGAATTCTTTCAAATGTTCACTGAAAATATCTAACATCTTTTTCTCTCAATGACTAGTGCAAGATGGCTTGAGGGATATGAATCCTGCCCAATTTGCGTACGTCGAACTGAACAGCATTTTGTATTCTAACGCAAAGTTATTAGGAGAGTGGGAACGTAAATTTGGAGATGAAAAGAAAGCAGATGTAAATGACAAGTGGGCCAGCAAATTTTTGGACGCGATTGAAAATGTATGTACAACTTTGAATACCTACATTATTCATAATTCATCGCATAAGGGCTTGTAATTACCTAGAGTATTCATTAATTTGCACAGGTATTGTGGAATGAGGAAGTAGGAATGTGGTTAGATTACGACATACTGTCGGGAAAAAGCAGAAATTACTTCTACGCCAGTAATTTCGCAGCTTTGTGGAGCAACGCGTACAAAAAGAATGCCACCAAAGTAGAACTTACTGTAAAATACCTCGAAAGAAACCAAATGGTGTTTGGAAATTTGACATCCGAGCATTTTGGTGAGTCATTTGATTTTTGATAAGTATGTAGGTACCTATCTATTTCTATAGGGTAGATGTAATCATGAAGATGATAAAATTCAACGAGATAATTTTCAGGACTACCTACAAGCGGTGCCAACGAGTCTAGTTCGAAACAACAGTGGGATTACCCTAACGTTTGGGCTCCTTTACAATCTTTCGTCATTCGAGGATTAAAAGAAAGCAATAATCCGACAGCTGAGAAAGTCGCGTACAACTTAGCTACATCTTTCATGAAAACATCGTACAAAGCGTACGAGAATGATAAAGAAATGTATGAAAAAGTAAGTACAAATCTGTGTTTTTACCCCATACCCAAACTACAGAATTTTCCCAATGGAATATGATGATGATGATGATCGATAAAGTTACTTATACTACCTACCTACCTATTTATATCTGATTGATTTTTCAGTATAATGCTTCGGTCTACGGTGAAAAAGGAGGAAAAGGAGAATATGGTTGCGCTACTGGTTTTGGTTGGACAAATGGTCTCGTATTTGAATTATTCAATTTGTGGAACTGTTTCCCTCTATCCGATAACATTAAATGTCCGAATGCTCCGAAGATTGAATAGGTAATTTAGTCCATTAGACGATGGATGCAACTACCTATACAACACTGAATTCATCGTGATACTGATGAATTATACTCGTATTTTTACAATGGATATTTATTTTTAATTTTATGTACGCCTGATACTTCAGTAATTGGCAATAAAAACTATGCATTTATTTTGAATTTTTTTTTGTGGAGTTTGAAATCATGTAGGTAGGTACCTACTTATGCACGTGGGTCTAGTCCTGGACTTCAAGGTGCTCTTACAAAATGTTTTGTTCTTGTTGCTCGGTAAATTTTATCTTGCGCTACTCATTGAACCATGATAGAATTGTGAGTCATGCTCAGAAGTTCCAATTATAAAAAATGTTGATAACCCACTTGACGTTTCGTGAAAAAAATGAAGGTTTAATCTTTACAATGTCCGTACCTCCAACTCGATGATCCAAATTTCAGGTACGAATAGGTAGGTATAATTTTCTTTGACGAATTAAAAAAAATTGAAAATGAGCTCGTCCCTTATTCAAAATTTAATCAAGTTAAGGTAGAAACCTGAAAGGTCAGAGGGGGATAAGAATGGTGATTTGGCCCCAGAGAACTTTGGGGTTGATATTTGCAGACCACTAGCCCACCCCCTCCGATTTTTAAGATATCCCCTTTTTTGTGAAATAGAGATTTAAAAAATTCTCAGCACCATTTTTGCTAGTTTTTAGTATGTTGTAGGTACCTAAAAGAGTCACCCCTCAAAAAATTGACACCCCCCTTCACCTATAATTTCCCCTTAGTTAAAATTGTATCTCGTAACTTACGAAACTGGCATTTTTAAACGTGTTTTTGATCCCTCCAAAAAAAAATTTTTCAGAAAAAAGGTTGGGCGTGTCGTGTTTAAAAATTGGAAAAACTTGAGGGGGGACGAGTAAAAACAGCATTTTTTTTAAAAAAGTCAATTTGTTGATGACTGATGTGTCCTTTTCGTATAATTCGATGCCTCTGAACACATATATCAAGTCAAAATTGAAATTGCACTTCTAATACCCCCTCTCACCATCAGAACTCTCCATTAAAGGGGACTTATTCGAGGGTTAAGAGTGATGAATCGACCCTCGGCTCGGATTTTTTGAATATAATCCAAAGGTATCTTTAGGGGACCAAAAAAACATTTTTAAGCGCATAAATTTGGTTTGTCTTCCCCTCCCCCTCATTCTACATTTAAGAAAAAGATTGGGATTTCTATGTTAAAAAACCTATTCTTTCTTCGATCACTTGACTAAAAGAGTACATGGAGTCTAATTCGTGAAAATTTTTTCAGGTTTTTTTGAGTAGTAAACCTTGGTCAAAAATTTTTAAAACCAGAGAAAAGACCAGTAGATCAGAATTTATTGGGAAATATCAATTTTGATGAACAAAAGTTGAATTTCCCCCCGAGAGCTTCAGGGTTGATATTTACATGGAAGGTGGGTAGGTAAGGTACCATTGAGCAATGAGCATCCTCTGTCAGGAAAGTTTCAGACCACCCGGTCCCCCTCCCATTTTTGAGGTAAGCTCCCTTTTCTAAAAATATTATATTCATTTTTGCAGCCCCATGTGAGTCGATTTTCTCAATTTTTTAGTATGTTGTAAGCACCTACTTGAGGCATTCACCATATATGACGTTCAGTTTTATGCTACTCTCATCCGAACCCCTCCAGTGTCTCTGCCCCCACCTCAATTTTTACTACCTATATTAAAAGTTGAGCTATTTTCATAACAAAAAGCTAATTTTTGGATTTTTTGAGCAATTTGGGTCACAACATACTTTACCTATCATGAAAAAATTGGACGTTTTTTTTTTCATTTTTTTGAAAATTCAAAAGTATTGAACTCTGTTTCAATCGTCTTTCAAGGTCCATTCTCCAGATTTTCAAAAGAAAAAATATTGACCATGTGTTCAACTTTCAAGACAGCTAGCCGTTTGTGATGGAAAATTTTTAGTCATCTCAATTTTCACTCGATTCGCAATAATTTTGGGTGAATGTAAAAATATTGTTAATTAGGTTAGGTTTACTCACTGCCTACGTTTTTCATGAAACCATGAGAATGGCAGTGTTTCTAGAATTTTGTAGGTACCTACTTACTTCCATTAATGATCTGTGTATCTATTTTGAATTATTTGCATCCAATGTAGGGAGAATATGGTTGCCCGAAACTGATTTATGTACGTTCTAAATCGAAATACCTATTTTCTCAATTGGTAAGGCATAAAAACCACGAAAAAAATGGAATACCTAGATGCAGTTGATTGAATGCGCACAATCTCTATAGCTAAAAAGTTTGGAATACCTATATAAATAAAATTTTAGACATCACGTATCTCATTAAGGTTCGAGTCAGAGGCTCAAATTTTTTTTAGCGTTTCTTCATCACATCCTAAAAAAAAAATTTGTGTAAAATTCAAAAAATGATTTCAAATACATTAAAAGAAACCTGAACTGCAGTGTAAATTTTGTTAGTACATATGTATGACGGTTGTTGGTTGTTCAGTGGAATCAAGACTTCAAGATAGATAGTTTTTGGAAATGCAGGGAAAATTCTATCTGCATTGGTGACATAAGTCACACATGTTGCGTTTAGAGTATCATCATCACTGACGTTCGTGTCTTCGTAAAATCATCAGATCATCTGCATTTCGGGAAACATACACATATACTCGTACATCGCCAGATCTGCGTATGCGGTTCGCTGATTTTTGGAATAGGTAGATTAGTTGCGGGCGCAAACGCAATACTTCTATTATCTTGAGTACATGGCTCCAAGAAATTGAGGCTTTTTTCAAATATTCAGCATGATTCATTTTGAATGACCCTACTTTATTGTAACGATGTAAAGAGTAACATTATATAAATTCAATAAAATTAATAAATTGTCTTCATTGAGTCTTTGCGAACAAGTGCGAATCTGTTGTGGTTTTCTAATATGATCAGTACCCATAACGTAGTCGACATGTTATCCTTGATTGTGATAATTTTAATGTGTACTGTTTTCAATGGTGTGGTGTTCGGTAAGTGTATAGATACGTGGAGTGCACGAGAAACGGACGTTTGTCAACCAGATTGTCTCAGGTGAATTTAAATTACTTACCTACCTATATGATCAGTGTTTTTTAAAAAAAGACAAAACAAACGGTTTTTTTTGTTTTAAACAGAGTTTTAAACTGCCGGATTCTCATGTGTTTTAAACGTGTTTTAAACATGTTTAAAATGTGTTTTAAACACGTTTTTAACACAAATTCATTTGTTTTGGATTCAGTTTTTCAAATATACGTCATCCAGTCATCAACTTTTAAGATGCGACGTCATAAAATAGCTATAAGGCTCAAGAAATATTAAAAAATTGAAATCAAAACACAAAATTTGCCTTAAAAAAAAGTATAAGAAGAAAAATGAAAATCTAAAAATTCAATTCCTTCAATTTCACTACTTTTTTAACGAGAAATTGAAAAAAAACGTGTTTTTTTTAGGAAATTACAGTTGAAAAAAAAACTTGTTTAAAACAAAAAAAACCATTTTAAACAGAACTTTGTTTTAAACATGGTCCGTTTTTTTCTCGACGTTTAAAACACTGTTTTAAACACACGGCACTGTTTTAAACTGACAACACTGTATATGATATTATATTATGCAAAGTGATAGTAATTAATTTAATGTTCACAATACGATTTTGTTAGGGGAAAAAATGTTGAAATATCGCCGTAGAAACTAATTTTTTTCATCGTTTTTAAAATTTCCAAAAATTGACAAAAAAATCAAAAAATGAACTTTGGCGTCCAAAATTTTGGATATCGGGGTTTTAGAATACGTTTTTTTTTTGGCTGGCTTCATCCTATAGTTTAAAGCCAAGGGTCGCAAATAGTACTTAAGTACTTGATTTTAAAAAATACAATATGTATGTACTTACATTAACATTTAGAACTTGGAAAATAATTTCGGGTCGTGTATTTGCAGCAAAATATACTGCATAGGAAAAGTTGGCAAAAACACTACACTATTGCACGATGTTCAAGTTAGCAAAATATATAGCGACGGTACAACATTCGTCAAAAGCAGAATGAAATACTCAGAAGGTGAAATTTTGAAGAACTACACCATTGCAAAAAATAAAAACCCCAATAAACGACTCAACGAAACTCAATTGGAAGATTTTGTGAGAAAAAACTTTGAAAATAAAACCCTGGAATGCGGAAAACTGGACGATTTCATGGAAAACCCTCCCTTTATTCAGAAAATTGAGAACCCTGATCTTAAAGATTGGCTTTTTGAATTGAATCAAATTTGGAAAAATTTATCGAGAAAAATGCCGGAATCTCTTCGAATAGAAGAAGAGACAGGAAACATGAGGTCTTCTTATATTTACGTGCCGAATACATTTATAGTGGCTGGCGGCAGATTCGATGGTAAGAATATGAAAATCAGTATAGGTACCTATGTACTTATTTATCAATCTTTCTATTTGTATCTGATTATTTTGAACTTCATTCGCAGAAATGTACTACTGGGATACGTATTGGATCATAAAAGGATTGTTAGCGTGTGGAATGCACAATACTACGAAAGGAATTATTGGAAACATGATTCATTTGGTCAAGAAATATGGCTTCGTACCGAATGGAAATAGAATTTATTATTCAAAAAGATCGCAACCACCAATGCTCATACAAATGGTAGACGTTTATACGAAAGAGACTAACGATGAAAGCATAATCAAAGAAAACATGCAAGTAAGTTGAATACCTATCGCTTCAAAGAAAAATTACGCACTAGATTGCATTACTGAGATAAATATTTTGTACCTACATTTTCGCTGAAAAATAAGCCAGTTTATTCATTGTAACCTTACAAGGGGTAGACCACTCGAAGTAAGTATTCACTTCCTTGGAAACTGCGCGGTCTAAAATTACCATACCCAAAATTTCAGATAGGTACCTACCTGAAGTGATTTTTTCGATGTTTAGCAAAGTTTTGAAAATCCAAAGTGACAATTTTCGTTCCTTTTTCCTAAATAATGTAGGTAATTTTTGAGAAAAAATGTTGAAAAGCAGTTCTGAAGCCGATATCGACCTCACTCCAAACTAAATTCGACCATTTCTGGACATTCTGGAGCCTCCATCGAGACTTGCGATTTTTCCAGAAGGCATGGATTTGAATTTGGGTGGACAAAAATCGAGTTATAATATAATTTTCGACCTATTGGTTCTCAATTGAGGGCATTTCGAGGGCATTTCTAAAAAATCAACAGATTTATTAGGAGGCAAAAATTCAAAAAAACAAAAGTTTAATTTTTGTGGAGGAATTTTTGAAACTTGCACGAATACTTGTAAAAATTACCACTTATCCAAAGCAACGTCATTTTTTCAACAAAAAAAAAACAAAATTTCTTGAATTGCAGCAGTTGGCATTTTTTTATAGTCCTGAACTAAATTGTTGAAAATTTTTTTTGGGTTAAAAATAAGGAAAAATTCTAATTACTGAATAATTAAAATTAGGCAGGAAAATCATATTTCAGACTAGAATGATTGGATAGGTAGTTTTTTTTTATGGACTAGGTACGTAAATTATTTTGACATTTTTCAAAATTTTGCACTCGCATTGCTCGAGCATCTTACTTGTCCTTTTTTCAGTACGTTTTCGAAAAAATTAAAGAGCAAAATATCGAATTTAATTTAAAAATTTTCCGAAGCTAATTTCTTAATCTGACAAAAGTTTTTTAAAAAATTGCACTTTTTTTCTCAAACACTCCAATTTTTCCAGATTTTTAGAGAAATGAAGAAAGTGGAGGGAATATTTAATAAAAGAAACTGATTTATTTAGAATTTTCGATTATACCTTCCGCCCATCTTTCACTCAGGCTGTTGAGTCTGGATTCTGAAAAAATTGGAAATCACGCTGGTGACTTCAAAATGACTGAAAATTGTTTCGAAACTGAATTTCGTCATTTTTCTGATTTTTACTGAAAAAATGCGTTAAAAAAATAGATTTAGAAAATCGTCATACTTATTTGAAGTTTCAAAAATTCTTCAAAGATTGAAAAATCAATTTGGTCAGCTGAAATTTTGGTTATGGGGTGTTCAGACCATAAATATTATATTTCTAAAAATCATATTCCCATTCAAATTAAAGATATGTAGACTCTTCGAGTGGTTCCCTTGTAAGAATGCTTAATTAACTAAGTATTTTATTTTTCATGTTCATACGTAGATGCTTGAAAAAGAATTCAAGTGGTGGGTGGCTAATCGGCGAGTAGATGTGACAATTAATAAAACAAGGTACAATTTATTTCAATACAACGCACCTAGCTGCTTTCCTCGGCCTGAGTCTTATAAGTAAGATAAGTACCTATGAAGTACATAAACATGAAATAGGTCGATATAATATGTATCTGCACTTACATATTTTATCACACTAAACATTACTCCTAATGAATTAATATAGAGAAGATTACGAGCTCCTGGAGAATTACTCTTCTGAAGATCCTGAGGCAACAAAAGAAATCTACACTGGAATCAGATCAGCTGCAGAATCAGGATGGGATTTTTCTAGCAAACATATGAGAAATCCAGAAAATGCTAAAGATAGTGAGTCAACGATAATTTCATTCGTAAACTATGTACCTATCTCCATACAAAAAAAAAAAAATTCGTAACACTGACAACCGCATTTTTTGTTTTTCATTGACTATAGAGAATGTTGGCTTGAGGGATACGTATCCTCCTCAATATGCCTATGTGGAACTGAACAGCATTATGTATTCGAATGCAAAATTACTAGCTGACTGGAAACGCAAATACGATAGTAAAAGTGAAGCCAAACTTTACGAAAAGTGGGCCAGCAGTTTATCAAATGCGATAGAAAATGTACTCATCCCCCCTCTTCATTGTATTAGAGAAGTAGACGTGTACCTAATTCAGCACCGTTTACTTTTCAGGTGTTGTGGAACGATGAGGTAGGTATATGGTTAGATTTCGACATAGAAGCTAAAAAAAGCAGGAACTATTTTTATGCCAGTAATTTCGCACCACTGTGGAGTAAAACTTACAAGAATTCTTCCAAAGTAGATCGTGCTATAAAATATCTAGAAGAAAACCACATGATATACTCGAACTTGACATCTAAATATTATGGTGAGTCGAGCTGAAATATATAGGCAAAGTGCATCTTGTGAAGTTACCTATCAATCTAAACAACGAATTATTTTTTAGGACTACCCGCGAGTGCTGATAATGAACTTGAATCGAAACAACAGTGGGATTTTCCGATTGTTTGGGCCCCCTTACAATTTTTCATCATTCGAGGATTAAAAGAAAGCAATAACCCGAGAGCTGAGAAAGTTGCGTATAGCTTAGCTACATCTTTCTTGAAAACATCGTATGCAGCTTACGTAAGAGATAAAGTAATGTACGAAAAAGTGAGTACCTATTTCATATTCTTATTTGAACTACTTACGCAGATTTCTCAGATGTACGTATAATAGGTACGTACATACATATTAGGTAATGATGATTCATATCGTTGTGTTTGATTGATGTTTTAGTACGATGCTACAACCTACGGAAGAATTGGAAGTGGGAGGGGAGAATATGAAGGTAGCGAAACTGGATTTGGTTGGACAAATGGTCTCGTCTTCGAATTATTCAACTTGTGGTCTTGTTTTCCATTGACATCGAATATTACCTGCCCAAATTCATCGAAAATTTAAATCTTACTTATCAGACGGTTTCCTGTGATAAATTATGAATTTATGACCTACTTCACTCATGCATGATTTTTATTTTTTTATACATTTAGTATGTAGTCAAAGGTTTTATATGTATAAAAGATTGCTCATAATTATATTTTTGTGCTTAACTTTTTTTTGACTTTCTTGTGAGTTGTAAGTATCATCAAAGTATAGAAATATACTGCTGATGAATTCTACATTGATGTGGCATGAAGCCTATCTCACAATTTAGGTATATGTACATAGGTACCTACATTTAAAAATAAGCAGGTACCTAGGTAAAAAGATAATCAGGAATGAAAAAAATACATAGGTAAAGGAAAGCCATGATAATCAGTTGAAACGCAAATGAACATTTTAAAATCCATTTATGCCCAAACTATCTTTTAGGTACCTATGTTGATCTACTTTAAATTCGTTCAACAATCAATTTTACAGGAAAAGGTTTAACCTTGTTTTTAATAGATACCCACTTCCTTTTCCTTTCAGGAAAAAAAATAATATGACAAAATGATATTTTATTCTGCTTGCATTAGCGACGACGATTTCCTTTATGGGGAGGATACGTATGACAATGACGATACGATCAATTTATTTTTTGCGCGTTGCATAAACGGATAAAGTGATAATTTCTTGATTAAAATAACTGCGGTGACTTCCTTCATGGAAAATATATGATATATATATATATTGATGACTAAGTATAAATGGAATATCAGTTTTTTTTTCAAAACTGTTAAATTCAGATTTTATGTATTTGTATGTATTTTCAACTCCTGAAGTTGAAACTTCGTTGGTGATTTCATTTATTTTCGAGTAAAATCAATTAGGGTTGGTACTGGACTAGCGAATTTAGCTTATGTTTGACTCTAAAATATTCGATATGTTGATTACAATAATTGTGTTTACTTTGGTGGGTGTTTCTGATTCTGATGGTGTAATGATGTTTGTCAAAGCAAAAAAAAGTTGTAAGGATGACAGGTAAATGATGAAATTTTGTAAATACCACTTCAGCTACTTCCTAGGCTTAAAAAATTATAGGTAATGAATTCACCAAAATTGTAATACAACTGCATCGTAATTTAATCAAATTAAAAAATTTTCATTTTTTCCCGATTCCAACGAGAAAAGAAACATTACCTGCCTATTATTCATTCAATTTTATTGTATGTAATTTTAATGGTGCGATGTTTAATAGATATGTTGAGATTGAGAAAATCAAAGGACCTGTTCCAGATAAGAACGGGTGTATACCAGATTGTGACAGGTAAGGATATTTTCATTCACCCATTAATAAATAATGTTGAATTAAAATTTCAGTTTCACATTGACACTCACCACACGAAACTATTTTCTTGATTGATCTTGCGATTAGTTCATTGTTGAATTTCTGATAATTTTTTAAAAAATTTAAAAATTGATAAAACCTTTTTTAAAGGTGATTATTGCGCTTTTTTATGAAATATAGATGTCAGATGTATTTGAGCAAATTGAACCGATGTGAATGAACCATGGAGACAGATTTGATGGTACCGGTAGACATATGTAGTACCTACGAGACCTTTCCCGGTCATTTTGGTAAAATTTTTGATTTTTCGTATTTTTGGCCCTTTTGATAGAGGGCAGATTGGCCCCACTGCCGTAAGGTAGTGCTTATATTACGAACCCCTTATATTGAAAATATTGGTAACGTCTGAACTACTTTAGGAAATAGGCTAAGTACAAATATATACGCGACATACTCGCGCATATAAGGCGGCACCCTTCTCTAATTAAGAAGGGTCGCGAGCCTTTGACGTTTATGGCCGAAGATAGGGATTTTGGACATAAATAACCAAAATCACATAAATTCTCCAATTTATGTAAAAGTATTTGTACTTAGCAAGTACGCTATTGGTCCCCCCTAATTAGGGGTGGAGATTAAGACAAAAGTAGCGTCTTTATAATAACGATTTCTACTCTGAAGAAATCACTAGTGTTTCGGCAATTCGCGATAGTCGGTTCATTCGTCGATGTTGATTAAATTTACGTCATGGAAGCGCCCCAGTTGAGGGGAGTCCATGACGAAGACTTTTCGATTTACACCATTCCGCGCATGGTTAATACTACTGTGAAATCTAGATTAATCGATCATCAATCGATTAATAACGTGAGCCTTTTTGGTGTTGAGGGATTTATCCGGAAATCACCTCAATTCGCAAAGTTTAAAGTGATACCTCGTTTAGTTAAGTGTCATCAAGCCTACAGTATTGGACAGGCCAAGATAAGCGATGACAAACGTGTACAGTTTGAAGTAAGTGGTGGAAACGCCAACTGAAATAATTATAGTGCATAATATTAATCTTTTCTCGTGGAGATATGGACCATGGTGTTGCCTCCACGATGACTAAACTAAAATGCTTCATTCTCGTGTATATATTATATGAATGTATTCTTCTCCTATTCTATGTCTTCTGTTGTTGACTAGGGTAAAATCTACTTGATAGATTATTGTCAATTTTGGCTGACCTGTGTCACTGTGTGACCTGGTCATAATTATGAAGAAATTCGTTAGGTCATACTGTCTCACTAAATTTATAGACTGCTTTGTATGCCAATGAATTTATGTAAAAAGTGTAAATATACGTAGTAAGTAAAACAGAATTCGTATTTATTGCGTATATTCTTTAAATGATGTATAGAGCGATCGAGCAAACTACGCCCTTCTGAGCTATCTAGGTATTCGAAAATATTCCCCGCCTATGGAATATTTCTTATCTTCCCCTCAATGGTATTCCTTCCTAACTATACCAATCCAAAGTAGTAACGCTTTTTCCCACTATAGCATTATTTTGGCGCCTGAACGTGGGACCTGTGTTTTAATTTATTCATAAATTAAAGATGGGTTAATAAGTCTGCACTTTGAGGTGCTCGATGTAGTGAATTAGGGACCTTTTTAACATTTAATTTGACCCCCTAACTGTTCAAAAATCGATCTTTTTGACCAGTTGGAGGAGCCTGTAGTCAGGTCCCCCTACTCATAAAACGAATAAATTCAATTCGGATTACGAGTGGATGAGTTTCTGATAGGAGAGAGTTCGAAAATGACCTCTCATCTATCAGAAATAGGGCACTCCTAGATTTTTGAGACGAAAATGTTGATTCTTTACCTGGATACTATGTACCAAATTGAGATCAAATGGGTCGTGATTGTCCCCGTTTTCGGCTTATAAAATCTAGGACTCTAGGGAGACCTACATTAGCAATTGACCTTAATGTAGATCAGTTGTGTAGGTCGCACTTTCATTGATTTCATGAAGGTTACTAAACTCACAGAGACCCCTTGCACTCTCATTGCGTCCTCGTTTGGTTTGTCTCCGAAGTGAGTGTAACGCCATCATGAAATCTTTGGTTAGCCTCAAAAAATGTAGGGAGATCCACTTTAAGCATCAAGAGTTGAAATTATACCTGTTGTTGTGGATCGCACTTTCATTGACTTTCGAGAAATCGGAGTCTTTGGTTGGCCTTGAAATATCTCACTATATTCACTACAGTTCGAGTATGGCAATGCTCCAGACTTATCACGAATTCTACCCTAAAATTACATTATGCTTAGATTTTTACTCGTTCAGCATTTTCTCCAAACCTTATGGGGCGGAACGTATGTTGGAAGTTGAGAAATTAACCTAGTAGTTAATTCAAAAATATCTAGATTTAGATTTTTTACCTCGTCCTTGATATTGTCACTCAACTCTAACAGGTTCAAACAAGGTCGGACTGAGAACATAAAATTGATTTCGATATTAGAAAAGTTTAAGCATACTTTAATTCTATATCATATCTCGTCCTTGATACTATTTTTTACAACTAAATTCCATGAATTTGTGTCGGACTGAGAATAGGAACTAACCAATAGTTACTATTAGTTATACTCTAGGTTAACTTATTTTTAGACAAAATTAATTCCCATCAAAATTGACCGACTTGTCACGAAGTATTTTTGAACCAAATAGTACCAAAAATTCAGTAGGTAACTAGGTCAGTAGGATGTTGAATTCGCATCGCGTCCTTTACAAGACGAGGGTGACGACGATGCCGCGTTTCAATGTAATCAGCAGACTAGGGATACGTGACATTTTTAATGTACCATAGCACCATTAAAAGAAACACCTCTCTTTCAGCAAAGAGGGTGTCTACACGTAATTATTTAGTCTTTAAATAATTTACCGCATGGATTTAATAACTCGGAACTCCAATGTTCAACGGTTATTGAAACCCACAAAGAATGTGTGTTGTATTTTTTCGATAACATAAGTGAGAATTTTCCTATGCATGCAGCTAAGATTTTCACTTAGACAAAAAATACAATGCACTTTCTTACCTCGTTTTTGATACTGCCTTGGACGACCTATAAACAAAAAGGTCAACACAGCCAAACCAGTGTCGAAAATATGACATGCGTAGGGTTAACAACTTAGCGTATATATTTTTCCTCAATTTCGGAGTTATCTTTTTAGACCAATCAGCACCAAATTGATACACTTGAATTAATTAAATTTACATATGGCTAATATAGATTTTTATACCTCGTTTTCACGAAATAATTACATAGTCAATACCAGGTAGATTTACGCTTTTCAAGGAAAATATTTAAAATCCTACTCAGCCTGCTACTTGCTCACATTTTTAAACTATTTGTTGGAAGGAAATACTCGTAAATATGACAACATTGTAAATTAGGGTGAGATGCATTTTTGTCTAAATAACATGATTTTTTCGGTGCAATCTTTACACACGCCGCTAGTTTTCGTCCTTGAAGTTCCCTTGAAATTCTTTAAAAAAGGGGGAAGAAGTCTGTCACCTAGACTTGGCGCATAGGGGCGTAGTTTGCTCTCCGAAAGAGCGTAGTTATAGTCGAATAGATATTGTAATTTCAAGAGTAGGGATGCAGGAAATTTTTGGAAGTGGAAAATAGTACTTAGAGTTTACGTTTACCTCCACCAACCCCGCCACCACCGGCGGTATTTCTCAAAGGAAACCTCCGACAAATAAGTTAAAATAGGGATACTTAGCTACTATGTATTTACGTATATTTGTACAACAAGTGTCACCCCTTTTACTCGGAGGCGCGAAGCCAAGGTCATAAATCTCAAGATTTTTTAATAGCCCAAGGCGACGATTTAAAAAAAAGGGGGAAATCCTTTGAACATTAGCACCTCCCACCAACAGGTCAATGCTAATACAACTATTGTACACTTGTCACAAAAATTATTCTGTTTTCGACTCGCGTGGGTTACAGTACTATTTCGTTTTGCACTTCGCGCTTTATGAATACTCCTCCAGCTTTAAGCACTCGTAGCAGAGTAAGTAAAGAAAAACCTTTGATTTCTTTGGACTTTTGCAACAGTAGCCGAAAGCCCGCTCGCGTAATGAATCCGGATTTGAATATGAACGAAGAGAATCATAATTCAAATAATTTTAGTGATCAGCCACAAGAATACACCACGGTGTGTATAAATATGGATGATAGTAACTCAGATACACTTTCCGATGAAGGTGTTGGTACTCAGGATACTTCGTACCCCATTGACCCCGATTCAATTAGGGACTCGACTGACGATGAGGTTTACAAAATTTTCAAAAAGACTTGGGATTGGAATAAGAAAATGCAATCAAAATTAAAATCAAAAATCGATGTCACTACTCAGGAAAATAAGAAAGCGAAAAATTATGCTAAAGAAGCAAAAAAGGTCGCCATCTATTTAAACGATAAATTGCAGGACATCTCAATTCAACAATCTAAACTTGTCGAATCAACCACTGAATGGTTGAAAGAACTAGGCGAAAAATTAGAGGAAACTTCTTTGAATGTATCGGAAGCAAAAATTGACTCTGCTAGCAATTCGTCTGCCATTCAAAAACTTTTGGAAAAAATGTTACAACTGAACAACGAATCACAAGATAGGAACAACACCTCTGGCCAGCTACAAAACGATTTAAATTTTATGAAGGACGTAATTCGTAGATTACCAGTCAAAACTAGGAAGGTTAAAACCAACCCAATTGATCCAGGTTCAGTGAGAAACGCAGGTGTCTATTTTTCGGACGAATTAAAATATTTCCCCCACGAATTTTTGGACGATTTCGACAAATATTTTAACAACGCAAATGCTGACGAAAGCCACAAGGTATTTGCTTTCAAAAAGGTCATTCTTACAAAAGATTCTCCCCAATTTTTGGAAACAGTTCGTAATATCCATCGCTACGACGAATTAAAAAAGAAATTTTTAAATTACTACTGGGACAGACATGCTCAAAACGAAGCGATGAAATTTTGTCAATACAAATTCATATCCGCGAACGACGTCAAGGACATGGCTAATAACATGATTCGATGGGCGCGATCCCTTTCTCACCATCGCCATGGTGATGCCGAGGACCTCATCGAAATGTTAATCAATAAAACTCCAGAACAATATCACAATAGGCTCATAGAAGAAGGGCAAACTTTGGACCACTTTATTGATAAATTATCCAGGCTCACTGACATCCAACGCGATACCGTGAATGAAGTCCCGATAACTTTCTCTCGAGCTCGTAGATACAAAAATTACCCAACTTTTTCGCAACCTCCCCCAAAACAAATAGAATCATCGTATCCGCCACAGGAAACATTACAAAATTTATGGGACATGCTATCCCAGAAAGCCAAGAAACCCAATAATAATTATCAAAACAATCGTTCAGGTACTTCTGAGGAAGCCACAATTTCGGCTGACAAACCCATTGCAACTTATTCTAAAAACAAACCAGAAAATCCAAAATCTAATCAGGCTTCCACTCAGACTCCACCTCAACAAAAACCAAATTCGAAACCTTTTAATGTTGATAAATACGGAAATTTAATCGCGAATAAACCAAGACCGCCGCGTACACCACCTGCCGACGTCAAAACGGTAGAATTTGATGAAAAAACTGACAAATATGTTATCGTCGACACCCCCTCAGAGGACTTAGAGGAAACTATATCGGTATGTAATCTCCTTAATCAGATGTTTGAGGATCAACCCGAACAACTAGACCTTCAAACCATAACTCTGAAAGTAGGTTCGATAACCTCCGCTATGTCTCCTGAAGAGAGTGAAGAAGAAATTGAAAGCTTGAGTTCGGGAAACGCATATCACTAGGTAGCCCGGGGGCATCGCCTAGTGTTAAGAAAGCCCCATTCAAGGATATTTTAAGCGATTACATATGGGTTGGGGACAGTCTCTCACATTACATGGCTCGAGGAGAGGTGATCCTATCAAGTCAACTACCCAATTATTTACGCGACCAACTTCCTCTTGAAACTTTATTTAATCGATTATCAAAAACTGAATTTCCACCGTATTCAAATTACATACTCTCGGCCGGACAATTAGAATTTAACTTCTCTCGCAAACCTTATCGAGTAATTGAACGACAATTACAAAACATCGTTGACTTGTTACTAAATAGGAAAGCAGAAAGCATAATTCTTTTATTTCCTTTGGTAAAACCGCGCAATATAGAAGAGCCCGATGTGAAACTATATAGGTATATAAATTTCAAAAACATGTACGCTCGCATAGCGGCCCACTCAAAAGTACTTTTTTGGAAAAACCCAGCCCTATGATTTTTACAAACGGAAGTAAATTGTGACGAAGGTAGATTTTTTACACGACCCAAGACAGGAAATCGCAAAGAACTTCTACCGATCGAACAAAAATTTCATTATGTACCCGCAATTAAACGATACTTCCCATCAATTCTTGAATATCGCGATGTTCGAAACTCTCTTATTATGGAATTAATACGCCAGAGAAACTTTGAGGCATGGATTGAACACGTAGATTCAATGGAACAAGAGCAAAATTATACTAATACTCAAGGCGAGATGTGGGGAAGAGCAACTATGCCGGTTCATAATATAACAACAATCACAAATTCCGAAAAATCCAAACCAGGCAAAATCATTAGGGCTGCATTCAGAGAATTACAAAATGACCCTCGAGTGATTCCAAACCAAAATTTAGGCGAAATATTCACATCCAAAATTAACGAAAACCGATTAAAAATTAGAAATGCTAAAAAACGTAAAAATAAAAATCCCCTGGTAAATTACATAAAACATGAACTTACATCAATCGACGCAATCGACAATGCGATACCCTGTAGAGAACCTGAGCCCAAAATCTCACGTCAAATAGTCACACAACGCACTGACGACCCCGCATGTGTCGTACCTGTCTTCATAGGTCAGAGAAAAGTAGCACTGCAATTAGACACCGGAGCACTTCCCAATGTTCTCACAAAAACAGTACTGAAAACATTCCTAAAAGAAGCGCCCCGAAGTGTGAAGTTTATTAGGTTGAAAAAGAAAGTCCAACTCAAACTTGCAGACAATTCAATAATTGTAGCAGCTACACACCTCGCCCAGATAGAAATGACATTAGGACCCGTAATAATTAGCGCCACCTTCTACATTATGGACGCCCCTGGTCAAACATTTTTAATGGGTAGAGTCTCAATGGAACACCTACGTATGACGATAAGTATCCACAGGCGTGAGCTAATATGCGAGCCAGAACATCTTGACGAATTCGTAATCCCTTTTATGCCCACAATTGAGTTCCAAAGTGCCCTCACCGTATACTCCATGACATTCGAGGAGCAAGATGAATACCTCAGAATGTACGATTACATGGCAGGGGCAAGTTTCACCGAAGTGGAGAAAGAGATTATTGAGGATAAAGCGACAGCTATAAAAACTTTCCGTGAAAATTTACGTAAAGATTTAAAGGCAGCTGTTGAAAATGGCTCAATCACAGAGGAACAATCGATTGAAGGATTTAAGAGGTTGGAAAAATTTTACGATATTTTTGATCTAAACCCCGGAATATACTCAGGTGAACAAGTAAAATTCAACTTCAAAGAGGGTGATGAACATCTCAAACCCTGGAGAGGAGAAAAATTTCGACCCAGTAAAAAACTACTCCCAGCATTACGTCGCGCAATCGCGAAAATGCTCGAACTCGAAATCATTCAATATTCACATTCACCCTACATTAACACCCTAGCCCCTGTAGTGAAGAAAAACGGGGACATTCGTATCTGCCTCGATGCAGACGAATTAAATAAGTTCTTAATTAATGTACTTACTGAGCCGAATACTATAGCCAGCATGATCTATGATAATGCTGGAGACCGACTATTTTGTACATTAGACTTCACTGCCGGATTTTGGCAATTAGTACTACACCCAGATTCGCGAAAATTCGTAGCTTTCCAATCTGAAGGGCAAGTTTACGAATTTATAAGACTCCCTTATGGTCTAAAAATCTCGTCTGGCGAATTCGTTCTCATGATAAATCAGGTCATCGATAACGAAGATGGAATCACGAAATACGTAGACGACATAAAAATATCGGGAAAAAATTTCGAAGAAACCATAGCTAGATTAGAAAAAGTTTTCCAAAAAATTCGCGAACATGGCCTAACACTAAACCCAACCAAAACCCAATTTTTTCGTAATTGCGCAGACCACCTAGGATTCGTAATTTCTGATCAAGGGGTGGGAAAACAAAACGAAAAAATTAAGAAGTTGGATGAATTCGAGAAAAAACATACCAAAAGAGGTAAATTTTCTCTCTCAAAGAAAAACGATATTCTAGCCCTAGTAGGGAACACAGGACTCTATAGAGACTTTATCCCCGAATACTTGCAAATCGTTAACCCCATTTACGAACTTACCAAGGGAGATGTACCCGTAGAATGGACTGAAGTCCAACAAAAAGCTTTCGAAAAACTAAAAGCCGAATTTCGTAAGGACTTTAAGCTCCAACAAGCTCAAAAAGAAGGGGACCTCTTCCTTGATACCAAAATCACAAACGACGCAATGAACGGAGTCCTGTTTTACATGCATGAAACAGAGAAACGAATCATCCTATTTGTCTCAATCGCGTTTAAAGACCATCAGAAAGACTTTACGCTTTTTGACTGCGAAATTATGTGCTTAGTAAAGTGCATTCAAAAATTACAAATTTGGTTACACGGTCGACGAATACATGTAAGATCGAACCTCCTACCCATTGTAAACCGTTTTCGCGAAATTGCTCAAACACACAGGAAGGCAGCTCACTGGATCACTATCTTAAATTGTTACGATTTAGTTTACGACATAACTACCTCTAATAAGAAGCTTTACGACATAAAAGCCCCAGACTTAGAGATAAACAGTGTCCAGATTGTGGATTCTCCCGAAGAGGAAAACTACCTAACTGATATCGAGACAGAAAAATTTGAGACAGGTATCGAACCTTTTGAGCTAAAATTCTTAAGCGAAAACATTTCGGAACTTAATCAAAGGCTACAAAACATCGCCTTTCATCAAAAACATGATCCCTTCTGTAAAAAAATCATAGAAATTCTTGAAGAAAGAGTCCCTCCTAACAACAAAAAACAAAGAGACATTCAAAAAACAAAAATGTCACGATTTGAAATTTTTAGGAACCCCGAAGGAGAATACCACAGACGAACGTGTGGCAAATATTTGCCAATTAACCTTATTCATCACTAAAGAAAATTTGGAAAAATTAAAAGACGAAATTTGCTTACAATCCCACATCGACTCTCGGACATTAGAACAAAAAATTAAAGACTTCCTCACAGACTATCGTAATAATATTGAAAACGACTCTGAAGAAGAGGAAAATGATTCAAATTCTGATGACGAGGATATTGAGAGTGAGATCATCGTTAGTAACAAAGACTTCAGTCGAGCGTCACAAGCTGTTATGAAAGAGGTCACAAAAACAGCACGAGAATATCGCGCAAAAGCTCAGTTAGAACGAGAAAACCGCGCAAAAGCTCGAGCCGAACGTGCAGCACAAAACAAACTAGATTCTCGATTCCAAGATGGTGCTACCCTCGCAAATCCACCTCCCTCCTCTTCTGGGGCAGTTGTAGCCGAAGACTCACAGCCAAAAAGGAATAGGGGAAGGCCAAGGAAAAACCCTTTAACCGACTCGCAGGAAACCATCTATAGCCAATCATCCCAAACTGACGATGACGATCAACCCTCTCAAGGGGCACCTGAGACCTCAACCCCAAAATCCAAAAAACGGGGAAGACCCAAAAAGGATAGGGAAAACGACTCTCAAAATAGCCCCCCAGATAAGGAAAATGACCCTCAAACCAGCTCTCCAGATAACTCTCAAATTGACCTAACGTTGCCAGACTCCCAACAGACTCCTGACAATAATAATAACAACCAGGAGATAACAATAGAATCCCAAGAGCCTACGCTAACATCAAACCCAGTCATAATCCTCAAAAGAATTAGGAAATCGCAGAATTCTCCACCTGACTCAGGATTTGTAGAAACGCAGCAGCCTGCCTCACAATCCCAAAATGACTCCCAGGAAGAGACTTACAATTCTCGATATCCTCCCCTACCTATCATCCGAATTTCCGATCGCGTAAGAGCCAGATTAGGACGACCCCAACCTGAGTCCTATTGGAAAAAACAATTTGTAACCAATTCAGTCGAAGTCATAGTCGATCCCAATAAAAACAACAAAAGGTGGGATCACCCAAGTAATTAAGGAACTCATCTTTTTGCCTTATAGGGCAAAAACACGATCAATTCAAAATCTGAGTATTCATTACGCGACGCGAAGAAAAAATTAAAAAAAAAAAACCCACAAAAATAGAAAAAGTATTTACAATCAAGTAAATGATGTATTTTTCAAACACACGTGTTGAAAAAACGCACATTTATAGTCAACCAGTCTGTCGATCTTACACAATACGATCACCGTGTCAGTAAACCAAACGCCGACGGCCTTGACTCCCTCAAAACATTGCCTTCTCGACGCGCAAGTTTACTAAATAGGAAGAAGTGTGTATTCATCTACCTCACCCAAACATGAACCTCTGTCGATTGCCCCACCTTTCACAGAAGAAGAAGATAGATGAATACACAATTTACACATCTACTATCGACAGATGAACATTCATGTCTCAATTACATTGAATAAGTCAGTATGCTCACCTAATGCTGATCTACCAATTGTCATACAGTTACTGAAAAGCAGGCGAGTATACATAATTGTTCATAAATAGAAGTGAATGTTTAATGACAAAAACTAGACGCGAACAACGCGTACAACTTGTACATAAAAACCAAACTCGTCTATAAAAATTATAATCCACAAGATGCCTTGTGCACCTAAACAACTAATATAAATTTGCATTCTTCAAATGCAAATAAATTGTATAATCAGATCATCATATTACTATAACCGAGACTCTGAAAAGCAATACATTGAGTAATCTCTTCGACCCGACGTCAATTGTCCCAACAGCAAGACACGACTAAAAATACGCACACTCAATGCATCAGAATAAAAATCGCTTGTAGAAAAAATTATAATCCATATGATGCCTTATGCACCTACATGAACATATTGAATTTGCACTCTTCAAATGCAAATATTAAAATCACGTAAATCATTAATTCGAAAATACAATGATTTTTCCACGTAAAATGACCTAAAAATCTCAAAACCATATAGACGAGAATGGTAACAATAATCTTAAGTTATTATAATTTATTGGTAAACAGCTTTATTATCATTATTAGTTATAATTTAAATACGAATTCCATACTAATATACTCATTCCAGAATAAGCATAGGAAAAATCGTCTCGAAACTACGATGTGCATCGCTACTACAGAGCAACAGTTCAACACTCGCATCAATCACTGTCAGACCGAAGTGAGAAAACCACCCTAGTTAACGTGTTTAAGATCACGGACAGTGACACGCTCGTAAAAAGTAAACTACTTAATGACCTGATGCCCACCGTGTAAAACCGGTAGCAAGAGTGCGTAATACATACAAATAACATGCGCATAAGCCATACATTGTAGGCGACGAACCGATTCTCTGCCTTTTCTTTTAATCCAATTCGTAAATAAATTATCAAAAAAGAACCAAAAACAATAATTAAAATACCAGACACATAGAAGATTCTCCTTCCGAGATCTTCATCCCTTTTCAGTGACTTTTATGGCAACTAATTTGTCACAAATTAAAAACCACTGAAAATCACGTTCTCACACTCCCAAAATTTTATTACCTAAGGGCGTAACTTCTTATCTTCTGTTTCATACCCATATCTTTCGCTCTTGGTCATTATTTTGAAAACAAACCCTTCGCTTCTTGACTTTTTACACATAAACATCGCGAGAAAATTAAAACGCACTAAAAATTATGTAAAAAGGAGTAGGGACACTTTGTTCAAAATACAAAATAGTCAAAAAATCACGTCTAAAGTACCTAGCAAAAAGAACAGACCACCATATACGTAGTGAAGCCAGTGCCAGGAGGACATACTTCTACCTTTGGTGAGATCGACACTTTTTCTACTTACTTATATTTTGCTTTTCACATCTTGCATTGTCTCGTATATGTACTTGCAGCACACCCCTAGTGGTATACTGCAATATTCAGGATTGCTTGATTTTTTCGCTAATTTGTTTTTTCCATTTGTCGTGAATTACTTATCGCATTATGAACCACTGCGAACTCATATGCGACAAATGCAGTCGTCCATTAACCCACTGTGGACCCGACGTAGTCACAGGTAGGGATAGAATTTCGATCACTAAGTGCCTACACCTTTTTCACTATAGTTGCATCTACAACTTTTACATTCAAAGTATGGAAACCAATGCTCATAACATGAAAATTTTTACGTGTATGCGTCGAGGTTGTCGAGAAAAATTATGTGGGACTGACTTTTCGGTAGTGAAACATTCTTCAAAAATCGTGCATTACATGCACAACGATACGCGAATTCGTGATTTAAACAACCAACTCACGATGCAACGCGATCTGTACACTCGCCTACAGGCCACAGTGTCAGACATTTCGGGTGAAAATTCTACTTTGAGAACTCAATATGAGGACATTCAAAGAGAATACGCAAATTTACAGGCTCGATACAACATGCTGATAGATGAACAAACCAGCAATCTGTATGCTAACATTAGGGCCAGGAACACCCCGATAGGTTCTTTTACACCACCGCATTATAGACCGCAATCTCCGATATACAGTCCTACATCGATGTCATATGCCTCTATTCCGACCAATATCACGACTCCAATTCCTAATATGAATATTCCTCCACCGTCAGTAATTTCAACCCCATTAAATGCTCCACCTCCGACTCCTACCGATCAACCAATTTTTCTATGTACTCAAAATCTCGTTCAAGTTCCGACTACAAATTATCGATCGATCCTTCCGAAGCCGTCGACTAGTACCCTCATTGTAACACCAGTGAATTCTCGTGCCTCAACGCCTCGTCCACACGGATCCTCGACTGAAAGTAGCAGTCAAAAGCGGCCAATCAGCTCCGACCCATTCGATGACGACATCAGGAAATATGAATCCCGATTCGATAACCAACTAACCGGCGATGAAAAATAAAGGGAATATGGTCAGATAGGTACTCACATTTCCAAAAAGGCACGAATTCCACCGCCAAAACAAAAGCGAGGTACTGCGGCTGAAAAAGGAAATAATCACAATAAATACCGCAAGCGCTTTGGAACTGATTCCAATGGACTCATTCCTTTCTATCCCATAAACTCGTTCCCAAAAGGCTTCACAGCGGCGGCATACGAGGTGTATGAAGATAGATACGTTGTGGTACTGTTTACCTATAACATCTTCATGATAGGGGACGGACACGTATATGGCATCATAAAAAATCTCTCGTTAGGTAGGCCTTACACCCACCAAGTAAGCACAGAATTCTACCGACAGGATTTATTACTCGACGACCTCGTAAAATTTATTTCAAGTTTCAAAGAAATCCCTGCTCGAATCATGCTATCGATAGGGACATATGATATACAGTGCGGTACACCATACGATAAATTTTTCGAAAATATGCAAAAACTATGCATTCTGTTCAATACAAGGGCCGTAAAAGAATTAATTATATTGCCTTTGATCTTACATCCCAAAGCAAATTTAACTAATTCGACTCAAATTTCAGACGCTCTCAACTATGATTGGTCCCGCATATTAGATGCGAAAATAACTCGAATTCCAGGTATTTTCGCAATGATAAGCCAACACTTGCCCAACTGGAACAGCGCCGGTCCATACTACCCAATAACGATGTATGACGAGACCATAGACGCTATTCGCCGACAATTCATACCAGAGACCAACAAGAAGAGAGACATCCTGCTACTACCACCTACCATACCTGCAGCCGGAAATGATCAAACCACAGCTGATCAACTAGAAGTTCCACAGGAATCAGCCATAGACCTATCTACTGACGAAACCATGCAACCATCTCCACAGCCAGGAACTTCGTCAAGTTCGAATATATTAATCAATACTAATAATCCTAACTCAAATGTATCTTTGATGGAAGTCGACAATAATCCGACCCCATCCACTTCTAAAGACTTTGATTTAGTAAATTTAGCAACGAAACAGCCCGTTACAATGACAGAAGCACTCCAAGCCAGCGATTCCGGTGAGCCACTTAGATGCACGATTCGACGAACGGCCAATGACACGTTTGAAATCACCAACTCGAGACCTGTCGTTAATCGCCGAATGACAAATGGCACCGAAATACCTCGTAGCGCTGAGGAGATGCCTCAACCATTCGTACGCCTTCAAAATCTACAGTCTTGGGCTGAGGAATCAGAACAGGACCCAGAGGTCCGCCGAGCAGCAGGAATAATCCAAAGTTTCAATTCAGGACCCAACAGATACATACGCGCACTGCAAACCCCTGAACCAAACCCGGAAGAATAAGTAAAACCGTATCGAATTCGTAAATTTTACTTTTAAGCTTTAGCACTAAACACTAACAATAAGCTTAGCATTAATAATTCGACCCACACGGAGTGTCAGTCGAATTTTATAAATATAAATTTTCTAATATTTTACATTTGTTCAACAGTTTGAGAAACACATCGTAGTTGCCAAAATAGAGATGATACGTAAATATTTAATCGGTATAACAACATCATATCCACTCACAAGGAGATACCCCAACTACATAACTGATGGACAAATCAATATTCGTAAAAATTTAAAAATATATTTAAATTTTATTCCTTTAAGTATGTACATAGTATCTAGGTTAGGACTCAGGAGTAGACGTATTCTACCACCCTTCATACTGTACGCAACAACCTTTCGATCCAATGAGAAAACTAAATAACCCAGGGTGACATAATTTTTTTTTTTGTAAAAGATCCAATCATTTTCGATAATCTTCTTCATTTTTTCAAGTCACACCTGGTTAAGAAATTACGCGCGTTAGTTAGAGAAAAATACGTATGATAGATGAAAATTCAAAAAATGCGACTCAAAAAGTTAAGAAAAAACCGGAAGTTCGAAAAATACAATCATACGTAAATGAAAATTTAAAAAATATATAGGTCAAATTTCTACAAAAGGTCAATACTTCGACAGTGAACCGACATCGTTATTAAATACGTAATCTAGCTCAAGATCTAACTAAATAATTCGAACAAGTTAGAAAATGGAGAGAGCAACTTTTATGTATTTCAAACAACAAACCATAAGTGAAAGACTCCTTTTCGAATTGACACCCTTGCTAATAGATATCTGGCTACCCACTAACCTCACTATTTTTCAAATTTTAATTAATTAAAAAAAAAAAAAAAAAATAGCAAGTTCTTCGATATCATACATGATACAAAAATTTTTTTTTTTTTTTTGACCCCATCCTAAATTGAGCCTGATAAGCAAAAAATAAGTTCCCAAAAATTGTTACCACCTTCTGAAAAACTCCCTCTTTTTGAAAATTTCGGCGATATAGTTGGCATGTCAGTTGTATGTATCGATTAATCAAGTAGTAGTTAGAGCTCCTCAGTCTTTCGACGTCTTTTTTATTCTCCTACAATAGTTTCAATGACTCTACACGCCACCGCGTGTGAGTGCTTGTCAAATGGACAGTTGAGACTTTATCAGGGCCACACATTATTCGAAATCGAATAGTAACCAAGACTGACTCTAATATACTCTTATTGACGATACATATGGAGGATATGTGCAATTATATTTGCAATTTGAAACAGTCCCGCCTCCGAACCATCTTTGAAAAGTTTGTTCCCTCAGAAAACAAGCTGCGATCCAGCGCAGTGCAAAACGGAGGGGCAGTGGCATGCATATAGGACTGGAAGGGGGATGGCAGGGTCTGTACGGCGTGGGATCAATCTCCTCTATGCTTTTTCATGATCCGTGATCCACTTCGATGATCTGCTCTCCTCTGAGTGAACTCACGAAGGGGCATTTGATAGAGGGCAGATTGGCCCCACTGCCGTAAGGTAGTGCTTATATTACGAACCCCTTATATTGAAAATATTGGTAACGTCTGAACTACTTTAGGAAATAGGCTAAGTACAAATATATACGCGACATACTCGCGCATATAAGGCGGCACCCTTCTCTAATTAAGAAGGGTCGCGAGCCTTTGACGTTTATGGCCGAAGATAGGGATTTTGGACATAAATAACCAAAATCACATAAATTCTCCAATTTATGTAAAAGTATTTGTACTTAGCAAGTACGCTATTGGTCCCCCCTAATTAGGGGTGGAGATTAAGACAAAAGTAGCGTCTTTATAATAACGATTTCTACTCTGAAGAAATCACTAGTGTTTCGGCAATTCGCGATAGTCGGTTCATTCGTCGATGTTGATTAAATTTACGTCATGGAAGCGCCCCAGTTGAGGGGAGTCCATGACGAAGACTTTTCGATTTACACCATTCCGCGCATGGTTAATACTACTGTGAAATCTAGATTAATCGATCATCAATCGATTAATAACGTGAGCCTTTTTGGTGTTGAGGGATTTATCCGGAAATCACCTCAATTCGCAAAGTTTAAAGTGATACCTCGTTTAGTTAAGTGTCATCAAGCCTACAGTATTGGACAGGCCAAGATAAGCGATGACAAACGTGTACAGTTTGAAGTAAGTGGTGGAAACGCCAACTGAAATAATTATAGTGCATAATATTAATCTTTTCTCGTGGAGATATGGACCATGGTGTTGCCTCCACGATGACTAAACTAAAATGCTTCATTCTCGTGTATATATTATATGAATGTATTCTTCTCCTATTCTATGTCTTCTGTTGTTGACTAGGGTAAAATCTACTTGATAGATTATTGTCAATTTTGGCTGACCTGTGTCACTGTGTGACCTGGTCATAATTATGAAGAAATTCGTTAGGTCATACTGTCTCACTAAATTTATAGACTGCTTTGTATGCCAATGAATTTATGTAAAAAGTGTAAATATACGTAGTAAGTAAAACAGAATTCGTATTTATTGCGTATATTCTTTAAATGATGTATAGAGCGATCGAGCAAACTACGCCCTTCTGAGCTATCTAGGTATTCGAAAATATTCCCCGCCTATGGAATATTTCTAATCTTCCCTCCAGTAATAGTCATTCTAAACTATACCACTAATAGTATGTTCGCTTTTTCCCACTATATCACTTTGATTCTCAAAAATTCACCAAAAATCAAAAAATGCACTTCCGCTCTTGAAATGTTTACTGTTGATGTACGAGTATTTTTTGTACGCTCTTCAGCGGGTTGGCATATAGGTATACCTACCTACGTAGCCTACCTTTCTTCTGAGTTGATTTTAAACTCAATAAAAAATCTCTGCGCTTGTTTATGTTTTTTGAATAGTCTTATTGTTACCTAACTAAGAAAAATCAAAAACTGCAAACGAAGTTATTATTTTTTGTTATAATAAAATTATAAAATCAACTTTAGATACCTACCTAATTATTGCGATATACTTATTTCAGCAAGATATTCTGCATCGGCAAAGATGACGATGGGCAAACCACACTTCTACATGATATACAGACAAGTGGTTTGTACTACGATAGTACCGCATTCCTCAAGCATAGAATGAAGTATTCGGAAGCTGAAATTTTGAAGAACTACAACGAAGCAAAAATGAATGCCACGAATAATCATTTAAGTAATGAAGAGCTCAAGAAGTTCATCGATGATAACTTTGTAGATGGAAGGATAGATTCGCAGTCAAACGTAATCTTGACTGATTTCCATGATAATCCTCCCATCCTCCAGCAAGTCAATACTACCGAATTTCACGAATGGCTCTCATATATGAATCGTTTCTGGAGAGATTTATCAAGAAAACTATTGCCTGCAATCAAAGAGGAAGAAAAATCAATCGAAACCATGCGTTCTTCTTACATCTATGTGCCGCACACATTTATTGTAGCTGGTGGTAGATTCGATGGTAAGCGTTTGGAAAAAATAATCGATATTTCTAACTTAATCTAATATACAATACAATACCTAGTTAATTATTTCATACTGTTATTTTAAATCTTTACACGCAGAAATGTATTACTGGGATTCGTATTGGATCATAAAAGGATTGTTAGCATGTGGAATGCGAAATACTACGAAAGGAATTATTGGAAACATGATTCATTTGGTCAAGAAATTCGGCTATGTACCAAATGGAAATAGGATTTACTATTCAAAAAGATCACATCCACCTATGCTCATACAAATGGTAGACTCCTATTACCAAGCAACAAACGATGAATGTATAATCAAAGAAAATTTGCGGGTAAGCTAGATAATTGGTAGGTGCCTAGTACAGGGTACCCAGAAATATCAAGTACCCCTAAAAAAGTTTTTCATTAAAAATATAGGTTGGCAACGTGAAATAGATGCATTTGATTGGTGGAATGTTATCTCTCCAGTCCAACAGGCAACAACCAATCATGTGATCATTAATCATTATTATCATTCACTGTGACCAACCAAAGTACTTAGTAGAAAACTTTTTTAGGGGTACTCGATATTTCTAGGCACCATGTATGTTTTTCTCATCAAAGAAAGAACACTAACGTAATGGTACCTGTACCTACCTACCTACCTACCTACCTATATTCAAATTATTCTACACCTACCCCGTGGGCACGTATGGCACTTTAGTACCACTATTTGACGCTCTATATGTCAAAAAGAGAGTGAGACTACTCCCAATTGGTAAGAGCCCTATTGACAAAATTATGCTTAAAAGCATGCGTAACAATGCGTGATTTTGGACTGGTGTAAAAGCGTGCATTTTCGCATGCTAAACAGAAGCAATCTAGCAACCAAGTATTTTCTAAAATGCACCAGTGACTATTAAAATTTTTTCCAAGTCTAAAAATTGATAACATTTATGCAAAAATAACCTCTAGTCTAATAAGCTGCAAGGTGGCCGCACATGTTGGAAATTTTTCAATTTTTTTTCATTTTTTTTGAAAAAATTATCTATGGAATGTCTTAAAATTCACAATTAATCCGTAGATAGTATTACCTGTGAGTTATGAGCAATTTTTCTGCCAAAATTTCCGCACTTTTTGTACATACTTTTAGTTTACTTTTAAGCATGCTATTTGCTGGCTGAATAGCATGTGATTTTTTTGAAAAAGTCCAAATTCACGCATGCGTGTGATATGCAAAAAAACATGCATTTCAGCATGTTGTACGCACAATTTTTGTCAATAGGGAGCTGTTGAAAATCGTGACTACCTATCATTTCTTTGGTCATAACCTCAGTTACATTTTTCAGTTGTGACTACTGAAAAAATCAACCAATCACAAAACAATAAAATCAAATATGGCTACTTTCATTTTTGAACGAGTCAGATCGCCAGTCATACCATCCAGTCACTTTTTTCTTTTCTGACGACATTTTGCAGAAAATGGCCCCATTTGTGGGAAATCGACCCTGCTTGTTTTAAAAAATTCCAGGGTTTTTTGAGAGCGGGTAAAAATCTGGTATGAATGTACTCGTATAATGGTAGAGGAAGGTTCAGAGAATAAAATGAGACCTTGACCAGCTCTGTAGGTGTTAAGGAGGAACTATACTGAATTTAACCATAACCTTGAACTTAACCCTAGAAGTTGAACAAAGGCAACTTTTACGTTAACGGACATTAAGTTCAGTATAAACCAAGCTTAGATAAGTATAAGTTACGGGAATAAGTGTACCCTTTAATTCAGTATAGCCCCTCCTTTATAGTTCACGATCTATAAATATAATGAAAAAAGAGCAATACATTTCTCGAATAGCCCCCATTCACGGTATTCTAATCTCAAAAATTTGTCTATTTCGCTAATTAATTACAGTAGTCATATCCCCACTCCCCAGTCATATTGTAAAATCTGACTGCACAAAAAAAAACCATTGCCAACCAGGATAAATCTGACACTCTGGTGTCAAATTTTGGCACTTTTTTCCTCTGGCATTGTGTCCTGAGTGTCAAACGTGCCCTCAGGGTAAGCATGTTCGTGCGATTTATTCTTCTGCACTCATGTGTCAGAGTTAGCCTTTACTTAATTACATAGGTAGGTACATATTATGTTTTATTTGCACAGTATTTGGAAGCAGAATTTGATTGGTGGTTGAAAAATCGAAACGTGACAGTTAAAATAGACGGAAGAACGTACTATTTGTTTCGATACAATGCTCTTAGCTGCTTTCCTCGTCCCGAATCTTATAAGTAGGCCTAACTATGAAGTAATAGAAAATAGAATACTGAAATAATCTATTGAAATAAATTCCACTTCATTTAGCCTTGTCAATATGTCGTCGGCCTACAAAATTGTCCTTTTATTAACCAATTTCTATAATTATGTTTATTTTTATTTAGAGAAGATCTCGACCTTGTAAACTATTTAGCTGAAGATCTGGAGACAACAAAGTCGATTTATACTGGAACAAGATCAGCGCTAGAATCAGGATGGGAATTTTCTAGTAGACATATGAGAAATCCAAAAAACGCTCAAAGGAGTAAGTCATTAATTTACCTATGCCTCAAAAATGGGTGAGTATTTTTTAGACAATTCAAGAAATAGATAGGTATACCTAATACGTACCTATACCTTTCTCTCTCAATGACTAGTGCCAGATGGCTTGAGGGATATGAATCCTCGTCAGTTCGCCTATGTGGATCTGATTAGCATTATGTATTCTAACGCAAAGAGATTATCTGAGTGGGAACGTAACTTTGCTGAAAATAATGCAAAAGCAGATGAATATGACGAGTGGGCCAGCAAATTTTTGGATGCAATAGAAAACGTATTTCGAATATATTTTACGGTTTTTCTTTTTTATAGGTAGGTACAGTGTATTTCATTAGCTACATGGTGAATTCATTTGTGCAGGTATTATGGAATGAGGAAGAAGGGATGTGGTTAGATTACGATATACTTTCAAAAAAAAACAGAAAGTACTTCTACGCCAGTAATTTTGTTCCATTGTGGAGTAAAGCGTACAAAAATAATCACACCAAAGTACAACTTGCATTAAAATACCTCGAAAAAAACCAAATGATACATTCAAACTTGGAAAATTCATATTGTGGTAAGTCATTGCACATTAATATTAGGTACTTATGTAATAAATAAATAACTAGACTTACCTAAAGTCAATCGCCCAGTTTTTGAAATTCCAGATGAAAAAATTTGTTTGTTTTAGATCGAAAATGTGTTTGAAATAATGTACATAGGTACTTTTATTTTAGTTTCTCAAAGCACATTATCCTAAAATATTTACACATGCATGTACTTATTCCTTCAATTACATATCTGTTACTAACAAGTTTTAGAACCTCTACACTTCATCAACGCGCGAATAGTTTTTTTTAAAAGGTAGCATTTGAAACTTCAGCCACAGGGTGCGCAAAAATATCGAGTGCCTCCCAGAGAAAGTTTTTCGTTAAAAATGTATCTATTGGTTGGTATCGTGAAGCAGATGCATATGACTGATGCAATGTTATCACCTTAGTCCAAAAACAAATCATTTTGTGTTATCATTATTATCATTCCCTGTGACCAACAGAAACATTTAGCAGAAAACTGTTTTGGAGGTACCACTCGGTATTTCTACGCAGTACGCACCCTATAAAATTAAACCCACTTCATTTAAGGGAATATTTTTTCAGGAATTCCAACAAGTGGCGTGGACCAAGCGAGTTCATTACAAACGTGGGATTACCCAAGTGTTATGGCTCCTTTACAATCTTTCATCATTCGAGGATTGAAAGAAAGCAATGATCCAACAGCTGAGAAAGTTGCTTACCACTTGGCAACTTCTTTTATGAAAACAGCATACGCAGCGTACTTGAATGATGGAGTAATGTATGAAAAAGTAAGTACCTACCTATTTTGTGCTTTTATTACCCCTGTCCCCTATATCTATAAACTACCAGATTTTTACAATAATGTGCACTGTGATGAATGATGATGGATAGGGTCACCTACCTATTTGCTTAGGTATACTTATGTTTGATATATTTTGCAGTATGATGCTTCAGTCTGTGGTAAAAAAGGAGAAAAAGGAGAATATCCTTGTCAGATTGGCTTTGGTTGGACAAATGGCGTTATCTTCGAATTATTCAGCTTGTGGAATTGTTTCCCTTTGTCGCCTAATATTAGATGTCCAAGTGCACCAGAGATCTAATTCTGTTTAAAACGTTTGATGCGTTCTACTGACTTCTTTTACTTCCATACATACGAGTACACATAAATGATATTCTTAATGCGTGTCTTAAATATACTTAATATAATATTTACCTACCTACATATCCTTAGCTTAGGTCTAGATATTTGGGAATGAATATTTAGACAAGACTTATTTTCCAAATATACCTACATAAATACATATTTGGTGTTCGAAGTCAATTTCTTTTACCATTATTAACATTTTTAATTTTTTCAAGAGCGAGGGCAAAAGCTTTCGAAAATTGATAAGTAATTTAAGAAGTACCGATACCTGGGGTGTGCTCGGCCGGCTTTTGGAGTATTTTTTCATTAAATAAGTATAGAAAAAGAGAATAGAGTGGGAGAGAGAAAAGTAAATGTAAGTTTTAATACCGCTGATTGAGTAAGTACATACCTACTTTTACCATAAAGTGCCATAAACAAAACTTTACTACCATCCCTCCCTCTCAGAACGCCACAATCGCTAAAATAGTACCATTATATCGGCCGCCAAACTCGGAGAATCCACTGCCCGTAGATGCTTGCAAAAATACGTCACCTTCCAAAATTTTAAGGTGCTATTTTTTGAAATTAAATGGCTCAAGGATGCGAGAAAGTCAAAATTTTACCAAAATTCAGCATTTTCGATCAGTTTGGTAAAATTTAGTTACATATTACTTTTAGCTGTTTGATTTTCAAAAATTCGCTGAAAATCGAAAAACTGAACTACAGAAATTTTGGTTAGTGATTTGTATTTTTACTTGATCTTCTGTTTTAGCTCTGTCCGATTCCGATTCATAAATTTTTTGTCGGTTGAGATACCCCTTGTATAAGTCAAAAATGAGCGTCAAAAATAGATGATAATTTGGAAATATGATTAGAATATGATGCGATTTTTTTCTCGAAAATGTGAGGTTTGAAAATTCACTCCTATTTGCGATAATTTTGCGGAATTCCCATTTGCAACATGTATGGCACATCGTCACATTCGTCACGTTCGAATTCATCTATTCAACTCACATATTGTTAGTTAGGTACCTACCTACTATGTACGAGTATACATATTTTCAAGAAAACCATGAGAATGGTAGTGTTTCTGGAAGGATAAATTACAATCGAAAAATACTCGCAATTCTGTTATCTTGCGCTTTGAAAATTTCCGAGAGAAATCGTGGTCAATTTTTTTTTTCAATAATAGGATTAATATCTATTTGCTATATAATTTGAGGGTAGTTATAAAAAGAGATATTACTACCGAAATTCTATCAGTGTTTGATACCTAAGTGATAACAAGAAATAAAAAACAGACCTAAAAAAAAAATTGCAACTTGCTCTGCATTGAATTTAAGATCGTTATCACTGCATATGCTCGTATGCATTTTTATCATTTTTCGAAGTGCGATAAAGGCGGCGAGTACCTATCATGAAAGGATACGAATTGCGGATATGAGTTTCAGTCCGTTCATTTTGAGAATAAACTGACAAACGGAAAATGCTTTGAAATTTCGCCAAATGGAAAATTTCAAAGCGATAAAAGAATACCTAGGTACCTTATTATAATACATGATTCATTAAATGATTTCATTTTATCGACTACACCGTCGTATATAAATTCGACCAAAATCATAGATTTTTTGTATTATTGTCGGACAAGTGAATCTGTTCTGGTGGTCTACATGATTAGCCATAACGTATTCAACATGTCCCCTTTAATTGTGTTAATTCTGATGTGTATTTCGAATAGTGTGGTGTTCGGTAGACATGTAGATATCTGGAATTTAGAAGATCCTGACGCTTGCGAACCAGACTGTGATAGGTAAACATTATAATTACAACTTTTTAAAAATTAAAATTATATTTCAAAAAAAAAAAATTAATCGCAAAGATTGAAACAATTTTTATTATTCTGGATTTTCCAAAATATGCCTGGAAGCTTCAAAATGGCTTAAAACTATCTCCACTCGATCAAGCACGTTAAAATTAGGGAATTATGTAAATATTAGCTTCCAATATTTCGTTGGGTAAAATTTTGTGGAAATTTCAATTTTCAAAAATGTGCTGGAGGCTCCAGAATTTCTCGAAATGGTCCAGGTAATTTTGGTGAAATTTTGATTTTTTGCATTTTTGGTCCTTTGGTTTTAAAAAAATTACCAAAAACCAAATTCGGCGCATGAAATTTTGACTATTGGTGTATTTTTGAATACTTTCTGTCGATTGGGATATAGGCTAGGCTACCTTTCTTCTAAGTAATTTGAACTCAATAAAAATCCCCCCCCTTTTTTTTTGAATGAGTCTTATCGTTAACTAAGAAAAATAAAAAACTACCTACAAACAATTTTATTTTTTGTTATAACAAAATTAATAAACTTTACCTACTTATTGCGATATATTTATTTCAGCAAGATATTCTGCATCGGCATAGATGACGATGGACAAACCACATTTCTACATGATGTACAGACAAGTCATTTGTACAACGATAGTACCACATTCCTCAAGCTCAGAATGATGCATCCGGAATCTGTAATTTTGAAGAACTACAACGAAGCAAAAATGAATGCCACGAATAATCATTTATGTAAAGATGAGCTCAATAAGTTCATCCATGATAACTTTCAAAATGGAAGTGTAGATTTGAAGTCAGACGTAACCTTGCCTGATTTTAATGAAAATCCTCCCATCCTTCAGCAAGTAAAAACTCCCGAATTTCACGAATGGCTGGAATATATGAATCTTTTTTGGAGAAATTTATCAAGAAAACTATCCGATGGCATTGAAAAGGAAGAAAAATCGATTGAAACCAGGCTCTCTTCTTATATCTATGTGCCGAATACATTTATTGTAGCTGGAGGTAGATTTGATGGTAAGCATTGGAAAAAATAATCGATTTTTCTAACCTAATCTACATCTACATATGCAATGCCTACGAATAATTAATTTATACTTACTGTTATTTTAATCCTTTACACGCAGAAATGTATTACTGGGATTCGTATTGGGTCATAAAAGGTTTGCTAGCATGTGATATGGCCAACACTTCAAGAGGGATAATTGAAAACATGATTCATTTGGTCCGGAAATTCGGTTACGTACCGAATGGAAATAGGATATATTATTCAAAAAGATCACAACCACCTATGCTCATTCAAATGGTGGACGTTTATTATCAAGCGACCAAAGATGAAAGCATATTCAAGGAAAATATTCGAGTGAGTTATGGATCATTTTATATGTCTAACCTAACAGCAATATCCAACATACCTAAACCTAATAATATACTTACCTATACTCAATTCGCCAGAATGTGCTCAATCAATCTTATTTTCAATGTCTGTAGGAATTAGAAACAGAATTTGACTGGTGGTGGAATCATCGAAAAGTGATCGTGAATAAGAATAACAGAGCGTACCACATGTTTAGATATCATGCAGTTAGCTGTTATCCTCGACCAGAAGCTTATAAGTATGACACAATGAACTAATCATTCGTAATCCTTTGAACAATGTAATGACTAGAATAATTGAACCATTAACAAATTCTATGTATTTAGGGAAGATTACGAACTTCTGGAAAATTATTCGCCCGAAGATCCAGAGTTGGCGAAGGTGATTTTCAGTGGTATCAGATCAGGGGCGGAATCAGGCTGGGACTTTTCCAGTAGACATATGAGAAATCCAGAAAACTCTAAAAACAGTAAGCCTCTCGTTATTTAATACACAAAAAAATTATTGTTTTAATTTGGAGTAAATACATTTTTTTTTTTCAATGGTCAGTGAAAAATGGCTTGAGGGATATGAATCCTGCTCAATTTGTCTACGTGGAACTGAACAGCATAATGTATTCTAACGCAAGGTTGTTAGCTGATTGGAATCGTAAAATGGGCAGGAAAAGCAAAGGTGAAAAATACGACAAGATGGCTGATAAGTTTTTGGACGCAATTGATAATGTAGGTACCTATTTTATCCAATTTTTTTTGGCTTGGTATGCGTAGACAATCAAGACATATTTAATACCTATCATCATTTACTTATTCAGGTACTGTGGAATGAAGAAGAAGGAATGTGGTTAGATTACGATATTCTAGCAGGAGAAAGTAGAAAATATTTCTTTGCCAGTAATTTCGCACCACTGTGGAGTAAAGCGTACAAAAATAATGCCACCAAAGTAAATTTAACTCTAGTTTACTTGGAAAAAAATGATATGATATTCAAGAACTTGACTTCTGAACATTTTGGTAAGTTATTTTGGATAATGTTATCGTCACTCTTGTGAAATGGATAAATTTGAAGGAGTATTTTTTAGGCTTGCCTACAAGTGGTGTCAACGAGTCTGAATCGAAACAGCAATGGGATTACCCAAATGTTTGGGCTCCTTTGCAGTCTTTCGTCATTCGAGGGTTAAAAGAAAGCAATAATCCAACAGCTGAGAAAGTTGCATTCAACATAGCTACGTCGTTTGTGGGAACAGCATATCAAGCATTTTTAAAGCGTAGTGAATTGTATGAAAAAGTAAGTACCTACGTATTTTGCATTTATTTTCTACTTCAATTACCTAGTTGAACTTTCTTTACAAAGGTATCTACTGTGATGATTAATATGCCTATTAACTTTCTAGTATAATGCAACAACCTATGGCCAAGAGGGTCAAAAAGGAGAATATCCTTGTCAGACTGGTTTTGGTTGGACAAATGGTCTCATTTTCGAATTATTCGAGATTTGGCCGTGTTTTCCAATAAAGTTCCCAAATAAGTATAATGAATCGAAATGCATTTCCTGCTAAGTCCCCGAAGTAAATTCGGATACTGTTTGTTTAACTACGTATGAAAGCATAGAATAGATACCTACACAATTGAATTGACAAATCAGATTCTACGTGGATAGAAGATGACTTACCTGTTACTTGTATAAGCACTCACCTTTCCTTCCATGTACCATTTGATTTAGTAATTGAAAATAAAACTGTTTTACACGATTTCGAAGTTTTTTAAAATCAATTCTTAACTGCTTTTAAATATGTAGTCTCAACTTTGGTTCATATGAAGGTTGCTCCTAAATAACTACTCCGATCGAGCTAAAATTTGGCTCATTGAATAAGCGTATCACACCTAAACTTCAGAGCCAATTTTGAGCTGCCAAATGTAATCAACTTTCGACTGCTAAAAATTCAATCCTGTCACATATTCGACCTTCTGAATCGATTAAGGAAGATGAGTTGCAAAGAGGTGATAAGTTGAAAAGTATTGAGAATTTTTTGCAAGTCGGATAATCCAAATGATAAAAAAAATCCAAAACCGTCAATTATTTTGCAACAAATTACTCAACAAAACTTCTCATAGCTTCTAAAGTTGATCTCTTTTAGCAGTTTTGAATGTTTCTAATGAAAATACAATTCAGGAGAATAATACTCATTTCTATTCTATGTATTATTGTTATTTAAACTTCAAAATCAAAGCTGAACATGAATCGGAAGAAAAACTTTCTGAAAGAAATAAAGGAAGAAAAGAAGAAACTGAAAGAGCAAGCAATGATTGAAGAGAGAACGTCACACAATCTCAAGTGTAGCTATAAAAGTTCCTCTACTTACCTCTTCATCTTCTTTCCTACCCGTAAGAAGATGATGTGATGCAGCAAATTAAACTTACATATTTACGGCAAACCAAGTAGGCAACTTCTTTCACATCATTTTTTTGTCACCTCATCACGAAAACATGTCCAAAAAGTTGTTGAAAATAGAGGCACAACAAAACAACATCAGAAGCTGTTATCAATAAAATTATCAGAAGATAGAACTAAAATTTCGTTGAAATAATTTTGCGGTATCCTTTTCGCTTTTATTTTCACTAATAATTAGATTATATTTCTATTAAAATGCCTAAAAAGAGTAAAAGAATGAAGAAACATAAATCGCATAAAGATAAAAAGCACAAGAAACACAAAAAGAAGTACTCAGATTCCGAATCCGAAGTAAGTTGATAGCTTGTATGAATCTATTCACTATTTAAAATTTCATCTACTTACCGATTGATTTAAAAAAATATTTTTTCTGAACGATAGTCTAGCTCTGCCAGCAGCGGTAACGATTCACTCAGTGATTATGAATGGATTGAGAAAAAACCTGAAAGTAAACCATCAGGAAAACAAAGAGATGACTGGATGATGGATACTTCATTCGTACCCACTTATTCTATTCACGATAAAAAGAGTAAGAAGAAAGATGAAGAAAAAGAAGAATCGATTTTGGATAACGTAAGTTTTTAATAACGTAGGTTTAAAAATACTCTTTAGAGTAACGGAGAATTTACTAATCGAGTATATTTTTTGTTTTTAGCCAGGTCAAAGCGATAGGGAATTGAATCCTTATTGGAAAAATGGAGGAACTGGTTTGCCTGAAGAATCACGCAGTCATAAGGTGTGCATTTTAGTATAATTCCGTTTAATAAAGTTTCTGTTTACATTTTTCAAGTTGATGTTTTTTTTTTGCATAGACTTCAAGTTATGAAGAATATCATCGAAGTAAACCTAGCAGATCTTTTATGAAACCAGACGACGATGATGATAAACAATCTTACGACGTTTATAATCGAACCCAACATACTACTCAAAGTCGATGGCGAAAGCAACCAGCACGAGAAGAACGTCGATCTCCAAATACGTCTGAGTAAGTTTTTTCTGAATTTAAAAAAAAACTGATAACTTGTTACGTTTAATTCTTCGATATTATTTTTGTAGAAGATATGACAGCAGAAAATCTGAAGATCACGATCGTAAAAAATATGACGAATATGATCGTAAGACATATGAAGATCACGATCGTAAAAAATATGACGAATACGATCGTAAAAAATATAAGGAATCTGATCGCAAAAAATACGACGAATCTGATCGTAGAAAACACGACGAATCTGATCGTAGAAAACACGACGAACATGACCGTAAAAAATATGAAGATTATCCAAAAAGAACCGATGACAGTCAGAAAAACAGAGAAGAAGGACCAGTAAAACCAGAGCCACCTAAAACTTCGATGTTATTGAGTGACGAAGAAATGAATGCTTTAGCATCAAAGATTCTCAAAGCCGAGATTCTTGGCAATAAAGTAAACCGCACGAACCGTTTAAATTAATCCTAATTTCCAATCAAAATTATTCATTCAAGCGCGTTTGATTTTTCAGGCTCTCGTGGAACAGTTGAAAGAAAAACTTGAAAATGCTAGAAAAGCTCGTCAAGAGAAAACCGAAGCATCCAGAGTAGTCATATTAGGCATGAACGATTTTGATTCTCGAAAACCCATCGAAGAAAGATTTGTACAAGAAGAATCTGCCGGTGCGAAATCGAAGAAGGAACAAGAAAAAATGAGAAGAGAAAAAGAAAAGGAAATGCAACAAGCCATTAGTAAACATCAAAGAACTGAGAAAGTATTGGAAAATTGTAAATGGTGTTTGACCAATAATAAAATGCAGAAACATCTCATCGTATCTAAAGGATCCTCAGTATGTTGCTTTACAAATTACTATGTACGTGAATTTATCTTTTTATGGATTAATGTATTGTTTTCTCTGTTTACAGTGTTACCTTTGTGTCCCTTATTTTCATTCACTTACCGATGGACATTGTTTAATTATTCCTACGTACCATTCCTCTTGTATAACATTATTAGATGAAGATGTCTGGGATGAAATTATGGTATTGTATTTCATTCGTAAAAAACCGTTTGAAACGTTAGCGTATTGAGTGATAACAATTGTGGATTTTCAGGACTATTGCAAAAAATTAGTCAGAATGTTCCGAGTTGAAAACCAAGACGTCGTGTTTTTCGAAACAGCCATGAATTTCAAATATCATCCTCATATGGTTTTACACTGTGTTCCAGTACCTTACGAAAGTGGCAACTTGGCTCCGATTTATTTCAAAAAAGCCATTCAAGAATGTGAAAAAGAATGGGCCATTAATAAAAAATTAGTCGAGTATAAAAAAATGGATATAAGAAAATCCGTACCTAAAGAGCTTCCTTATTTCATGGTGAATTTTGGAATGGATAATGGATTCGCTCATGTCATCGAAGAGGAACAATACTTCCCGAAAAATTTCGCTCAGGTTGAATTTTTATTTTTCGAAATCAACGAGATCTAATCTACTCCTTAATTAGATCATAATCTAAAATATTTTCTGGATTACAGGAAATAATTGGCGGTATGCTCGACTTGGATCATCTCATATGGCGAAAACAACACGCAGATGATTTCGAAACTCAATGCAAAAAAGTGAACGCATTCAAAGAATTGTGGAAAACAGTCGAATCATGATGAAAATATTATAGCAAAAATTTGTATTGAATATTTTTACAGTTAAATGTTACAAACCAATTCATCTGCATTAATAACATTAAAAGAAATTTTTATAACACACAAAAAGTATCTTCTTAAATAATCATCTCCATTTCTCTCGCGTACTGTAACATTTTTTTGGCTACGTTTACGTAAGGCATTTCTTCATCCACAGCCATTTCATCGACATCTCCGCTGAACATGTAATAACCATCATGATACTGCCAGTTTCTCTGTAAAAGTAAGAATGTTTTAGATCAGGAGATGAGATCGCTTTGGAAAACGAATCAAGCCAACTTACCGTTTTACTGTATTGGGCCAAAACTTGTTCATTAGGCAAATTTAATATCGACATAGCTCCTTTAACAGATATTTTCGGATATGCTTTTTCTAAACATCTGGCTAGCTCGTTTCGAATTGTTTCAATTAAGGATTCCATGAATATAGCATAAGAAGGATCTGGAACTATGTGAGCAGCAGTATGTACCTGTGAAGCATTACACGTACGTATGAGAACAGAAATTGTACATTGATACAGAATTTCAATTAGTCTAAAAAATAGAAACTTGACGTACCTTGTTGTAACTGCCTTCCATAATGTATTGCTCTAAAGATACCGGATGTTTTATGAAAGCGTTATTCAAAATTTTATCAATAGGTAATAATTCTAATTCAATGTGAAATTCAGCGACTCGGTTTTGAGATAGTAAAAATAATAAATTCAATCCCAATAATGGGTACATCTGAGCCGACTCGGGTAGTTTTCTCCTAAACAACAGAAAAAACGTGAAATTGAAATACTTTTATACGAATTTTGGTTAAAAATCAAGTACAATATTTACTTGTAATCCAAATAGTAACATTTCAACTGTTTCATGTAACGTTCAAACGATGCAATCTCTCTTTGAGCAATACTCCATTGTGCGCCGATTTCAAGACAGCTCCCTAGGTAATACATGTAAGATACATGTTAAATAGTTAATCAATAGAAATACATTATACTATATCAACCGAAGATAACTTACTCGCTAATAATAATTCTTCCTCTGATGCATCAGCGTTGGTAGGCAGGAATTGTAATTCAAGCAGTAACACCTAAGGCAAATTATAGATTATTACAAATTCAATCACACTGAATCTAAGTATCAGTAATGCACTATACAACGTGGAAATTCAAAAGTATCGTGGATTAACTTAAAGTTTTTTAGAATACGATTTACTTACTTTCAATTCGGTGAGTAACTGTCCACAAACTTCTAAATTGGGAGGACGTTTCGACCATTCGGTTTTGAGTTTTTGAAAAGCCTGCTTCGCCGTCTTTAAATTGGCCCGTTTCGCTTCCTCGCTTTCCATTTTAATATCAATTTGAGACAATTTTTCTTGCGAATTTCTCAAAAAATTATTACTTTCTTTGTAACGCACCTCCTCTAAATTTTTAACACCGTCATGTTTTGATTTTGATTTGCAGTGTATGACGTTGCATAATCGAAAAATTGACATTTTGAAAAATGGCTAAGTTGCTTAAACGCATTTATAATTTTGAAGAAATAAAGAAATTAATGGCACAAAATGATCGTGTAAATTAGCAACACAATAAATAGAATAATTTCATTTTATGTAGCGAAACAAAATAATTGTACAATAAAAGAAAAATAATTAAGAGAAAGTTCCACCGTACCGTGAAAATTTGATTAATTGGTAACAATGAAATTAAAAAACGACAATGATTTTTGAAAAATTTTTATTTCAAAATTACGGGTATTATTTTGTTACGAAGGCATTTTAAATTGAAGAAGCTATTTTTTCGCAGTGTCTTATTCGGTTTTCTTTTAGCGTAGATTTTGGTTTTTTTTCTATCTTGAAAAAAGTTTGGTTGTTTTGATTAAAAAAACTTGTTTTACTCGAATATTTTTATAAAATAAGTTTTAATAGTACCATTTTTAAATACTGTAAAGTTTTAATCATCGTGTAGGAGAGTTATATAACGTGATATATTGAGTGGCACGTCGAAGTTGTATCATTGTTATGTTCGCAGCTACGTGTTTTTTCCTCTGGAGAACATTTTTTTGAGGTAAGTAAATGAAATATCGAACTGTACTCGGTGTGTTCCTTTCCTTGACACAAATCGTACTATATGAATTTTCATCTGTTTCTACTTTATTTCAGTGTTGACCTCCATCATTGAAAATGTTGGAACCCAATGAATCCGAGACCAATTTGGATAACGCTGAAGACGCTTGCAAATCCGATTACTTTTCTGACGAAGGTGAAGTGAAAAGTGATCCACTGAACAGTGAAAATGTATCCACTGGTAAAAGAAAACCCACTGATATCGGCCCCGACGAGGCGAAGAAACTCAAAGTACAAGAAACTTCTGCAGACTCTGTTATTGATAAAGCTGCCAAGTTACCGACTGGAAGTACATCGAGTAATGATTTCAAACGAGCTAGTTCTGTAACTTCTGATAATAGTGACGAATTCGTCGACGCGGTTGACGTACTAGAACCAACTTCAGTTACTGATAAAAAGTCAGCAGCTTCTACCGATGATGTCGATGCTTGTGCTGTGAAAAATCCAGCTTCTGATAACGTTCGTAAAAGTATATTCGAATCGGAAGGACCGAAAGTAAGAGAAAACAAGTTCGTGTCGCGTCTTCCTACTTTTGCGGACGATCCACTTGATAGATTCAATTCTAGCGCAATTCGACGAGGTTTCTTCAAGGAAACCGAAACAGTAAAAGCAGCCGATTACAATTTCGATGTGCATCCAAGCGATAAAAACGAAACGAAAAATGAGAGCAAAGTTGTCAAAAAAGTAAAACTGAATCGAAGCAAATTTTTCAACACTGATAAACCTAAATTCTCAGACGAATCTAGTTCTGACAGTAATTCCAAATTCAATAATGTGACCTCACCGGTCAAACCGGAAACAGTATCTCCTAGTGAAAACAAAAACATTCAAATCATTAAAAATGAGAACAGAAGTACTATGTTGCCCGCTGACGAGAAAACTTCCGCTGCTAAGGAGTCTCCTGCTGCTGTGTCAAGTAGCGAAGAAATCTCTCGATCGGAATCAACTGAACCATCATCGACGAGCAGCGTTGAGAAAAACACCCAAAGTGTTTCTCAAGACCAGTGTGATCCGCAAGTTGAAGCGGGTAAAGTAGAAGTTCCCAGAGAAAGTGAAACAATTCCAGAATCGAGTGAAATCACCAACTCTAAGCTTGACGTTGAAGAGTCGAATAAATTAGTTGAAAATGTTGAAATGATAGAACAGACAAGTATCGAACCAGTTTTAAGAACTGCTGATATTGATGAAAAAATTACTGATTCGCCAATCGTTCATAACGAGCCTATTTCCGTTCAACGAATTGAACCAGAATCGGAATCAATCGTACTTAAATCTGCCTCTCAGTCAATCGAACCAGAGTCTCAGTCTATCATATCTGAGCCCCAAATTATCGAGCCTGAGCCTGAGCCTGAGCCAATTGAACCTGAACCTAGCAATATCGAATGTTCTTCACAGTTGACTGAACCTGAGCCTCAACTCATTACTCCTGAGGCACCACAAGTCGAATCCGAACCGGATCAATCTGTCGAATCTTCGTTCGTGTCAACTGAACTTTCATCTATACCAATCGAACCGCAGGTGGAAGCTTCAGCAATCGCATCATCAATTCCTCAGCAAATCGAAAACGAAATTATCGAACAACCAACCCAACAAGCGGAAAAATTGAACGACGATTTACCGCCGTCAAACGATGTCTCGGCTCAACCAACATTAGTTGAACCAGTAGCTCCAGAATCCGAATTAAAACCATCAGTTCCGGAAGAATCTGTTTCTGAATCAGATATTGTACTTGAGGTTTCAGCACCTAATTCTCCCCCAATAAATGAACTTATCGATGAAAAAGAAAGTACTCTACCCGATTCTGAACCAGTTGCTGTTACGAAACCCATTTCAACAAAAATAATTCCAGAACCAGAAAACCTTCCCGAGCCAGAGACTCAATCTCAAACTGAATCTGCGCTAGAGTCAGACGTTCAAAACGCAGATCTCGATATCACCACTGAATCTGAAGATCTAGCTGATGATAAAACCGAACCCGATGTGTCGAATGATGAAAGCGAAGGCGAGCTAGAAGAAGAAGAGGAGGAGGAAATTCACGAGGAAGAGCTTTACTTAGAAGACAGAATGCCGCCTATTTCTATGCGCAGAGATCCGACGCCTCCTCCTGAACCTGTTCTGTCTCCAGAACCAGTAGCATCTCCACCCACTCAGAACAGAATCGAAAAAGTCAAAGAAATGGATGTTGATGATCAAGAATCGGCGCCTAAATCTCCGGTAGTCAAAGAATCTATTCAGCCTATCCCTACGTCGAATAGTGCAGAAAATATTCCCGTCGAACAGACTGTTCAATCTACGCCTTCTTCAAAAATCATCGAAAATATTTCCGTCGAAAAATCAAAGCAGCCTACGTCATCTTCGGGAAGTGTTGAGAATATTTCCGCCGAAAAATCAAAACAGCCTACGCCTTTGGTGCAAAATATCGAGAATATTTCCGTCGAAAAATCAAAGCAGCCTGCGCCTTCTTTGGAAAATTTCGAGAATACTACCGACGAAAAATCAGAACAGCCTAAACCTTCTGTGCAAAATATCGAGAATATTTCCGTGAAAACACCGCAGCAGCCTACACAATCTTTGAAAAATATCAAGGAAATTTCCGCTAAAGAGCTGAAGCAGCCTACAATTTTATTGGAGAACATAGGTATTTCCACAGAAAAACCGAGGCAGCCTACGCCTCCGTTGGAAACCACCGAGAAAATTCCTGTCGAAAAACCGAGACAGCCTACGCCTCCATTGGAAAACACCGAAAAAATTCCGGTCGAAAAACCGAGACAGCCTACGCCTCCGTTGGAAAACAGCGAGAAAATTCCGGTCGAAAAACCAAGGCAGCCTACACCTCCGTTGGAAAACGCCGAGAAAATTCCCGTCAAAAAACCGAGACAGCCTACGCCTCCACTGGAAACTACCGAGAAAATTTCGATCGAAAAACCGAGGCAGCCTACACAATCTTCGAAAATTATCGTCGATATTCCGGTACAAAAGCTGAAACAACCTACAATTTTATTGGAAAAAATTGAGGGCATTCCTGCTGAAAAAACGAAGCCGCCTTCAACTTTATTGGAAAACACTGAGGATACCTGCGTCAAAAATTCGACTCAGCCTACGTCTTCTTCAGAAAAAATTGAGAGTATTTCGGTGAAAAAATCAAATGAATCTACCTCTGTGGTCAAGAAAAGCGAGAGTATTCCTGTCGAACGTCCAATTCAACCCACTCCTCCGATAACTATCAAAATTACTCCTATCAAGCGACCTGTGCAATCTACTCGTTCAGAAAATATGAAAAATATTTCCGCCGAACGTTCAGATCATCGTAAAAAATCTTTAAAAGATATCGAAAATATTCCAATGGACATAGACGACGAGCCTGAGCAAATCATCACTCCCGAGCAAAGTTCTACTCCTACTCCTGAACGATCATACAAAGAGTTATCTAAACTCGAACAAGCCCTGACTGGGAAACCTGGTGTTAAAAGACTCGAAATACAAGTTCCGCTAGAAGAACTCCCAACTCAAATGGATCCCGACAGCGGACGTGACGGCAGTGCAGATGGTGAAGAAACCAAGAAGAAAATTAAGCTCCATTTATCGCTTCAAGGTGATAAAGTATCCATCAAAAAAGGACCCTCTACGGGCGTCACGTCAACCGGCGAAGTTAAAGTGAAAAGGCAATACCGGAAACGTAACAAAGACGGTAATCTCAAGCCGGAAAAATCGTACAAGCTTAGAAATCGATCTGCTAAAGCCGACGATGCCGCTGCCCCAGAGAACGACCAAAACGATAAACCTGTCGCATCTGCTAGCGCCGAGAAATGTGTCGATTTGAGTGTGAATTTGGAGCGCGAAACCGAAAAAATATATTCAGCTGAACCGATACTGATCGATTCGGACGATTTGGCTAAATCTGCTCCCACCAAAGTGCAGCCAATCAAGCTGAAAATCATGAAAAACTCCAACGTAACTATCGAATGCACTTCGTCGTCCTCGGAGATGGATAAAAATCGCGAAGTATCCGAAGATATTCGTAAAAAAGAATCCATCCCCAATATGATGGAACAAGCAGCTACAGCATGGTCTGGACCTGATTTACAACGTGTCGAACGTCTCCTGAAAGAATCAAATATCACCATTACTCCAGTCATCCCAAAGGAAGCTCCTGCACCGCATACCATATCGAAGCCTATACCAAGCGCAGCCAAAAAAAGGCCCAGCGTTGCGCCGAAATTCAGCACTCCTTCGGTGACCTCAACAGTATCATCTTTGCAAACAGCTACCTCCTCTATTACACCAATATTCGAAGATTCTCCGTCCAAAAATACTACTCCTCAAAGGCCTGATCACTCGAAAAGTGAAGCTATCGATCACCTCAGATTTAGAGAAGGTTTCGAAACACCTACGTCCAGCGCCGATAAACAAATCGATATCAGGTCAGAAATACGTAAAATGCTCGCTTCTGCTGATAAACGTAAAATCGAACCGAGAGATTCAACCGACGCCGAATCCGACTCATCCGACTCTAAACCGAAGTTGAAATCGGTTCCGGATCTGGTACCGATTAATTTACCTACACCCGAAATGCTCCAATCGCTGGCTTCGTCGTTGACCACTAGTTCTACCAGTGATGGAGAATCGACCGCTGATAAATCTAAAGCTGAACTCGATTCAACAATTGCACCTTTGCTGCAGACGTTCCCTAAGAAAAGAGGCAGACCTACGAAAGCCATGGTAGCCGCTAGAGAAGCGTTGAAACAGAGCCAAGAAGCCGCCCTAGAAAATCTCAAACAACTTGCCACCCAGAAAGCCAGTGAAGGGACGCCTATTCCTGTACCTATTCTCGATATCACCGATCCGGAGGACTTGTTTAAACGTGAGTACATCTTTTTAGATTTTTCTTTCCTCTTAGCTGAGGGATTCAATTGGTTAATCTATTAATAGGTAGATAATTTATATTGCAGGAAGTCTTCTTGTCAAAATTTGATACTGATTTTTTAAAAATTAATCTTTAAAAAAAAGTTGTAAAGTACGTTGGTTGTTGAAAAAATTTCCAAAATAATCCATTTCTTGGTTGCCTCTCCACTCACCATTTTGATTGTAATTCTAGAAAAAATGAGCAAAGTAAATTATTGATGGTTACTTTTGCAGGTACTGATTCGAAATCGACTAATTTTCTTTCAATCTGATCCATCCGAATTTTTTTCCTCCTCCCCACATCACCAGAGCTTTTAAATTTGATTGAAGTACCAATAAATTATTGAAATTGGAAAAAAATTGATAAAAATTACTTTGAAATTGGAAAAATTCATTTTAAAAGTCAATAAAATTTTTTTTCAAATTTATTCAAAATTCAGCGAAATTTATAAAAATTATTAAAAACGATGAAAAAACAAAAAAAGTTGATAAAATTTCTTAACATCTTACCATAAAATGAAAACAAACTTTTAATAACACCAAAATGATGCAAAAAATAGTTGAAAAAAACTGCTGAAATTTACTTGAATTTTGCAAAATGAGCAACATATCTTTGATAATTGTGAAATGAAGGAAAAAATTTGCGTGCTCAAGTATCAAAAAACTGCGAACAAAAAAGTGGCAAAATTTCCTAAAATTATCTAGAAAAGTCGAAATAATTCAGAACAAAATTTTAAAAAAATCAACAAAAATGATATACATAATTGTCATAAAGTCGAAAAAACTGCTGAAAAAAGGGGAAAAATGCTGCAAAATGAATAAAATATTATTGAGGAAAAAATTTTACTAAAATATTGAAAAATTACAAAAAAAATTTGGCAAAATTTTTTACATTGCCAGAAAAAATAAAAAATCTACAAAATAGATCAAATGTTGGTTTTAGTAATGATCAAAAAATTGTTGAAACATTTCGAAAATTTTATAAAATAAAGTTATTAAAAAAAATATTGACAAATTATTCTTAAAATTACAAATAAAAAATTGCAAAAATACCAATTGAAAAAGTGACATGACAATTTTTTAGAATAGTTCAAAAATTACCTCCAATAAAGACACAGAACAGTAGCTCAATTTGTGTCATTCCCCCTGTCTCCCTCTACTTCCTCAAAAGATCCCAAGTTTTTCATCATATTTTACTGGCTTACTCAACTGTAGTGTAAAATACAGACGTCAAAAAAAAAAAAATGAAAAAAAACGACTATTTTAAATTTTTCAATTTTTAGTAAAAATAAAAAAAATGACGATTTTGAATTTTTTAAATAAAATTTAAACTTCCTTACTAAAATTTGAACTACTAAATTTTCATTTTTCAGTGAATTTTTAATAATTTGAAAATCAATATTTTGCCTTCGAAGTGACCAAATTTTTGGCGAAAATCTATTATTTTTTTAATGGAGTAAATTTTTACTTAAATTGAGAAAATTTGCCCCCACTTGATATTGATCTCCTGGAATTATTGCATTTCATTGCTTTTTTCCGATCTAAAATCCCTGAATACTTCGATTTTCTTCAAACAAATTTCAAATCAGTCGTGTAAAAGTTGAAGTCACGATTTGTATACCTACCTTGTACCTACCTACCCACCTGTAATATTACAATTTTTTTTAAATAGTTAAAAAATTCATGCATTAATAGTAATTTGATTTGGTTGTCATTTCGTGGAACAAGAGTAACAAAAATTAACTAACTGTACTACATATCATAACTCTAATGGTCGTCTGTCTAGGAAATACTCGAGCTCACCGGTGAAACAAACGGTCGAAGTCGAGTTTATTTTTAATTATACTCCGATTTGTAGGCGATAAAAACGTCTCGCGGTGTTTAAAAATACTTCAAGTTTTCGTTCAATCGCATCATAGACAAGCATAATTACTCTATACCTTCGTATTTCTAATGCTCGTATGCATACGAATAACTACATCGACAAAATCTCGTACTCGTAATTTCAATTTTTCGATTCCCATTTCAACGAATGATTTTATCAAAATGCAGCCTCGAAAGAAGACGAAAAATCGCGTTTATTTCACGTCGTCCTCGTCTTCGTCGCTATTATTCAAATGAAGAAAATATCGTGAAAATTCGCGTCGTTCAAAGAAAATCACGAGGAAAAAAAACTACATATCTATAGAAAATAATGGAGGGGGTGAAGAGTTCGGGCGATACGATGCGATGCGTCGACTTTATGACACATGTTTTTTGACGTTTTGATACAACAATAACATTTTCAGCCAGTTAAATGGGTTTCTTCGTTGTTCCTGCTCAACGTTGCAGTAACGTTAGCACTTGTTTTATCAAAATTTCATTGCAAAACCGATAGAGAGAATGTAATAGGGTGAATAAAAATAACAACTGCGAGCGTACTTTTTTTTTTTTTTTTGTTCTTTTGGTAAAATTAACGCGGTGCATACACTATAAATGACGATGATACGTCGAAAATACTCGTATTCGTGTAATAAGTCCGTTTATTGTGCTCACGGTCAGTTCGTCGAATAATATGCATTCCATTGGTGTTTTGCATTGCAGCGAAACGCGGCAGAAAATCGCGAAGCGAGAAAATGGAGAAGTCCTCCGATGCCGAGCAAAGCGCCTCCGAAACCACCATGGATCCGGAACGCGAAGCGGAGGAAAGCAAAAGACTAGAAGAGGAGAGGATTAAGAAAGAAGAAGAAAAAGAACGCCGTAATGAGATAAGAAGACAGAAGGCTAGAGAGCGTAATGATATCGTTAAAGCTAAACGTCTCAGGCAGAAGATGAAAGCCGAAGAAAGACAGAAACGGATGCAGGAGAAAAGACGCATGTTGCAAGAAGAGAAAAAGAAATTGGAGGAAGAGATCAAGAATTTGCCCAAGTCGTTACCTAGCTTCGATGACGAAACAAGGATGAGCACTGAGAATAGCCAATCGCTGAACGTCTCATTTAGTACTGGTTAGTTCGCTACTTGTATTTTTTCGGTGCTTGGGGTATTTTATTTTTATGACGATTAAATTTAATTTTTTCCATTTGAATTTTCAGGTATGGGAGATGAAGATTCGAGTAACGCGACAACCGAATTGAGTCAGAGAGTGAAGAAGAGTCGAATGGAAGTTACGGATATCGACAGGTAAGCTGACGTTTGCAGATTGATTTGTTTTTTTTGCTTTTTTTTTGTCAAAATGAGTTAGTCAATTTAACGCAAAAAATCAAAATTATTTTCTTATTCATTTTTTATGCTCATCGAAAAATTTTTCAATAAAAAAAAGTAGGTTGAAACAAAATTTCAAAAATTAGTGAAAAAATTTCCAAGCAACATAAATTCTTCTGTGGAGAGCTCTCAAACTTTAAAAATTAAAAAAAAATAAAAAGTCAAAAATTTGAAAAAATAAAAAAAAATGGGGGGGGGGGGGTAAAATATGTGAAAATTTATTAAATAAGTATGTTCTTTATTTGTGTCAGGATTCTACTGAATAACTCCATTTTCAAGGAACTTTCCTCTTTTTTCTCTCAAATGAGAATTTTTTAGAAAAATAGGTGTAAAGTCTCCTCTCCGAAGAAAGTTTAAAATCATGGATATGTTTTTTACTGATCAGGTCTGGCCTGGTCTATTCTTTCTTGAGAATTCATTTTTTAAAATTAAAAAAAAAAATTGGGGCTCTGTACAGGAAAGTAAATACTTATTTAGCCGAATGCAGGCGACAGAGGGAGTTTTTTTTCGTGAAAATAAATTGCTTCGAGCTGAAAAAAAAAATAAATAAAATAAAAAAAAATTCATTCAATTTTTACAACAAACATTTATTTTATTCGAAGTAAAATTCTGCGCCACGGAATCTCAAAAATTCAATAATCGATTGATCAAATCAATTAAAATTTGATTCAATCAGTGCAAGATCGATTTACCAGTAGGTAATAATTTTGAAAAATTAATTACGAGCATAAATCTTATCATATCTGCACATTCGAATTCAACGACGAGTTTAGAATAGAACGAATTGCTCAGTATTTGTATTTAAATTTCGGTCAATTATGAATATTCAACGTGGTATTGTTATTTACGAACTTTACAGCAGAGACTTGACAGTGGATCAAATAGCCGAATATCAATGGCCCATTCAAGGAGGCGACTTGTACATGATCCAAGAACAAGTATCCAATTACTTGGGAGTGAAATCTTTCAAACGAAAGTATCCTGATATCAAAAGACGTCCTGTGGATTCGGAAGAAAAAGCGTACCTGGTGGATAGCGGTCTGGTATCTGAGACGTTATGCGATTTAGGTGCATAAATTTCATTATTTAGTAGATATATTATGTCTACTCTGTATTATTTGTATGATTTCTTATCACGTTTGACTGGGACGTGGACGGTGGGTTCATTTATCGCTAGTTCGACGGGTTACTTAAGATAATTAGAATGTAGAATAGACTTTAGACTGTTTTTAAGAACTTTTTTTACGTTTTGTATTTCAGGCTTAACTGCTGTCAGTAGCGCTGAAGTTTTAGATATCATGTGCGCCGACTTCCCCGATAAATACGAGGAATTGAGAAAGTACATGAGAGAGAAGCAAATGAAAGAGTTGTCGTTTAAACAAAAAGGTTTGTTTAATATTCGAGCACGTGATTATTTATTTTATGGAGAATTTTTATTAATGAATCGGAATTTTCCACAGCTTGGGCCAGTGGATTAGGATACAAGTTTTTGATGGCCGATGGTACGAAACAAGATTTGAAAAAGAGAGCCATGGAATCGGCTTCGAATTGGAATTCAGCGTTGAATAAAAGCAGATCTGATGATAGAAGATGTGCGATTGATTTACAAACGTTCATCATCCATTACCCGAAAACCAGAACTAGGAAGATGACGATACCTACGCCGAAAATGGGAAGTTATCCGGTCTCGATATTGCCAGGACAGTTTTGCGATTTTTATAAAACGTGAGGAATAATTTTATTTGCTCATTTTTTTTCATTTTAAACGAGATTATTTTATGTAAATGAATTTGTTTTGTTTTTGTTTCAGTTACACGTCGACAGAACTTCGATACATGCCTATCAATACAGTCATGTATGGTCCACTGAAACCACACGCTACTGGGCCAGGAGACGCTAGTCAAACTGATTCCGATGATAGTTCTTCTTCAGACGAGTCGAGGTTTGAACAATACGTGTATTTTGAATCTTATGTACTTCGATCGATCGATAACTAACATATGGAATTTTTCTTCGTAGTACTACCAGCGAAGGTACTCAAGGTACTGAAGATACTATCGAAGATACTGATAAAGATATGAGCGTCGATGAATCTTCGCAGCTAGATAAATCGCACGATCTGACCCTGCTAAAGGAACAAATGACGATGGAATTGAGCGAAAATACTCGCGAACTTATCATGGACGAGACTGCTAAGATCCTGTGTAAAATATGTCTCGGTAATATCACTCGCAATAAAGAAAACGTGCCGGAGGTTTTAATATATTGTTCGCAATGTTCTTCTACAAGTAAGATAGTTCCTGACGATCGATGAAAGTTTGCCACTCGTTCGAAGTTTCCAATTGTGTTCTAATTTTCGTTTGTTTTTTCGCAGGTCATCCTAGTTGTTTAGATTTATCGTTAGATATGGTTCCTCATATTAAAAAGTACGCCTGGCAGTGTCCAGATTGTAAAATTTGTGCTCGTTGTAAAGAAAATGCCGATGAGGATAAAATGCTGTTTTGTGACATTTGCGATAGAGGGTTTGTAATCGAAGATCATTTTTTAAACTATTTTCCCGAGGGTTTTTACTCATTTTATTATTTTTTTGTTTGCAGTTACCATATATATTGCGTTGGATTAAAGAAGGTACCTTCTGGAAGGTGGCAGTGTCAAGAATGCACCGTCGTTGAAAACAACCTGTGTTTAAATAATTCCACCCCGGTAAGAGACGTGTTCAAAGAACCGGGGCTTATTGAAGCGCATGACGGTTGATTATTTTTTACTTCTTTTTTTTACGCTACGCTTTTTTTTTGTTCTAATATTAATCATTTTAAGACGAATTTTAAACCGTGTATTTATTTTTACTCCAGTAAACAGTATTTTTATATAGATCGTATCGATTGCGATTTTTTCCAACCTAGTTATGAATGTCGATGACGACAAATGGATTAATTATAAGTCACGTCTTCTTTCCAAAGCATATTTAATTGTTTTTTACATCTTTTTTTGTTTGTTTTAAGCGGTATTAATAAGTCAGAATTCAATGATAGATTTCAAACGTGTATATTAAAAATTCGACAATTCTCAATGTTCTTTGGTTTTACACGACTGTTGTATAAAAATGATAGTATAAAAAATAATGTAAAATTTTCTTACAGGAGTGTGCAAACTTTGGACTGAAACAGAAAAATATATTTTAGTAATGGCTGATACTTATTTCATTTTATTTTATTTTACGTGCGTAGTCATACTTACGGTCACCTTTTTTTCATTTGATTTGTTGTCTTCTTTTTTATCTTGCGAATCTGAAAATATTACGATTCATTTTTTAATTTCTGGCGTAGAACAAATTTTGAAATGTAAGAATTAAAATTCAAGTTTTTACTTGTGAAAGAAGCTGGAACATTATTGTTTTCGTTCTTGGAATGGACGATTTTTTGCAAACCGAATTGTCTTAGGAGTTTTTTAAATCTTCCTTCGCAATGAACTAATTACAATAAAGGATTAGAAAATTAGTATCAGATTTTTTAAATCAATTTTTTAAAAGCAGATTTCAATATCGGTATCTTGAAAAATGATTTTAAAATTTTAGAAGTTTAATTTGCCTAACTATACTTCGGTACAAAATATGTAAATTTTAATCAATCAAAATCTTATTACCATGTGTGTTGTCTGAAACAGATTTGTTTTCAGCAACGTTTGCAGCTTCCGTCTGGAAAAGTAATGTTGAATGAATATTGAATAATGCCCAATAGAAAAAATAACCGTAACTAACGTACTTTTATTTCGTTTATATTTTGTAACTCTACTCCATTGGTAGGTTTTGGACTATTGATATTCTTGGTATCTAAATCATCACTGGTCATTGAATTGGTTTTTTCTACATTAGGAGAATTTCTACCCGATAGATCTTCTAAACTGTTACGATCGATGTTCGTAGTATAAGATAGACTACGAACTTCCTCTGATTGATGATCGTTGTTTGCATTATTATTGGATATAGGTGTCAAATCTTGGTCTGGTTTCTTCGAAGGAGATAGATCGTTTTTGGTAGAATGATTATTTTCCTAGAAAAGAGGATACAAAATAAGATATTTTTGAATCTTTCGGGTTATCTGAAATGAAAATATGTAGTATTTTAATTACGTTTTTGTTAACTAATAGATAATCTTTGTCTATTTTAGGCGCTTTGATTTCTTTAACTGGAGAGAGTTTATTGGATGCGGTTACAGGTGATGCCATGATCATTGTGTGACAACCTCCGCATACAACCTGGAAATATTATTTCATTTTGACATAATTATCAATGTTTATTCGGGTAATTGGAGAATTCAATGGTTCAAATATTTGAAGATAGGGATCTTTCTTACGGTGTTTAGTTTCATTGAAGGTACAGGAAAATGGACTTGGACTGGCTTGGTAACGGAATTTTCCAATATGGCTTCGTTAATGCATAGTTTACCATATCGTGTGTCTCCACATGCATAAAGCATTCCACCATCTGGAAGAAAAACGTATAATTTTCCAGTTTTTCTATTCAAATTGAAATTTGAGTGCTCGTGCCAGGGGTTGAAACTGATTGAAAATTGATTTTTGGTTTTTGGTTTGGTTTCAATTTTCACCTTTTGATAATTGGTTTTTTGGTTTTTGGTTTCAGTTGTTTGCTACCTTTATTTGGTTTTTTGGTTTTTGGTTACAGTTTTTTGCTACTTTTATTTGGTATTGGGTTTTTGGTTTCAGTTTTCAGGTTTTTTTTCCTGCCAATTATTGCATTATGCCGCCTAATTCTAGGTAGTATTAGTATTATTAATTATTGTATTCATTTCTACTAGTCAATTAATGCATAAAATGTCAAAACATTACACATATTTTGACATTTCTGATGATTTAAATTTCAAATTTTTTATATTTGGTTTTTGGTTAAGTGGTTTTGATCAAATATTTTCATTTTTGGTTTTTGGTCAAGTGATTTTGATCAAATATTTTTTATTTTTGGTTTTGAGTTTTGCACAAAACAGATTTATATTTGGTTTTTCCTTCATTTTTGGTTTTGGGGTTTTTAACAGTTTCAACCCCTGGCTCGTGCTCAAGTTTTTCTCAAGATTTTCAATTTTAAATAATCGTAATTATTTTGTTTTTATATCTGGCAGCACTGATTACTAACAAGTGGTAAATTTTCGCGCATGCGCATTAAAGAACGTCAATTGTTTTGGCGGCGATCTGGAGCGGAATTTGTTTTAGTGATGTTGATATTTAGAAAAATTTTATATCGATATATCACGATATTTTTCCAACAGATATCGATATATCGACGATATATCGATATCTTCAATATTGCCTTGAAAGTACCTATTTTTCCCATTTGTATACTCAGTCATTTAAGTTTAATTGCGAATTAACAACTGCAAAAAATTTGGTACGACAAAAAGTTTTTTTATAGATTTTTAAAAAAGTGAGAAAATTTTTTTTTGAAAAAATTTTTAAAATTTCTTTCTAATTTCAATTTTTACTCATATTTTTGGCTGTTTTCGTGCATTTTTTCCTCAATTTTTGACGATACGATATATCGTCGATATTGATTTTTCATATCGATATGTCGATATTGGATCTCATATCGATATATCGTTTATGATATCGATATATCAACACCACTAATTTGTTTGATAATTAATCAAATTCAAAAAAATCTATATAGTGCAGCATGTTTGTAAATTATTGCGAAAATATGTATTGAAGTTTTGTGTAGTTTTTGGTATTTGGTGCTCAATTTCAGTCACTTAAGCTAGGTATGAGAAAAAATCTACGTCAGTATACCTGTTAAAAACATGGAGTGACTTTCTCCAGCCGAAACGTGTGTTATAAACAGATCGCTCAGCAATGAAACTTCGGTCCATTTTTCGGTCGAACTAACATCATCAAGTCCTGATTGACCGTACGTATTATCTCCGCAAACGTAACATTTTCCATTATCTGTAATATTTGAACTCTGTTTAGATGACAAAACGATTTGTGCAATGAACCAATGAACGTTCTGACTTCTGAGTGATGAAAAGTTACCTGTCAACGCGATGGTATGATGACTTCCACAAGCCACGGAGATTATTTTAGCTGGAATTGATGTTTTGGTAGGAATCCATTGCTCTTTTTGATCGTGATCGTTGATACCGAGTTTCCCATTTTCGCAATTACCACACAGAAGCAAGTCACCTGAATCTGTAAGTATTAATTGGGTTTAGAAATATTGAATTGAAGGTGTGAGTAACTACTTATTATCGTAAAATGTTTGTAATTTACCTGTTACGAAACCGGTGTGATAATATCCACAGTTCACTTGGACTATCGTTTCTGGAATGTTGAGTTGTGTTGGATCTGCATATATGCTGACATCGGATTGAACTAATCCAAGTTGGCCATCGCTGTTGCTTCCCCAAACGTATACTGTGCCTTTAGCTGTGGTAATGAAATTAAGTAAGATACCTACTAAAATGTGTTTTCTTTTGTCTCGTAAATTGCAGACTAAACCAACCTGTTAGTAAAGCTGAGTGTTGAGATCCTGCTGATACTTGTATTATCTCGTCTTCTAATTCTGTAACGAACATCGGTAACGCAACGTAATCAAGCATTTCACTATCGCCAATGCCCAATTGCCCATCGGTATTGCAACCACAACTGTACACTTTGCCATTTTCTACGATCAAAGCAAATTAGTGAGTATTAGTGAATACTTAAATATGATTCAGTTGAACGATAGGAATGTAATAGTTAGGTATGCTTTACCGGTTGTAAATACGGTATGAACTCTACCGCAAGCTACATGTTTGACTTTTTCTGGCTTTAAACCTACGATAACAAGAATATTTAAACACTTCTGTCTCAAATTCTGCCCATTTTATCCAATATTTGAATATTAAGCTTACTTTTTACGCAACTAGGTTTGTTAACCGGATCTTTATGTCCTAATCCTAGCTGTCCCCATTCGTTACTGCCAAAACTGAAAACTCTGCCATTTTCTACGCGTGAAAAAAGAAGGAGAAATATTATTCAATTGATTTGTTTCGATGTACTCGTACCTACCTACCTACTGTAGAAATGAAAACATATAATACAAATGAAATGAAAATGAAAAGTGTGGAACGCATCGCGTGTGAAAATCGATGCATCGTCTGTGTCCAACAACATTCCTCAAAGTAATTAGTTTTAATACCCTTCGCATGTCGTTTCTTTTTGACCATGAGGGTTTTTTTAAAAAAATAGGTATTAATAAGTTGAAATATTTACTGCAAACAACGGCCGTATGTTGATCGCCGCAGGAAATCTCTATTATTGGATCATTCTTGATGAAAAAATGGCTCGGGATGTTATCTGCGAACCTGCTTTGGCCGAATGTGAATACTGCACCGGTTTCTGTTGGAAATGAACAAAGTTTGATTGCTGATTGGTAGGTTTACTGTATAGCTTTAAAGAATGAAAGTGGTTTAAATATTTGTCTCATCAGTTAGCAGTATTTGTTGTCAATTTATTAATTTGAATTTTGGAGTTCAATTTTAATATTTTTGATGGAATTTTTATGTCGGTGTCGTAACGTTATTTAAAGGGGAGAGGTGTAATAACGTATGTAGTAAGAAAGTACCTATCTCAAGTGGCACACCAGCAAAATTTTCAGGTTCTGAACTTCGTTTTTAGATTTTTGACGGATTTTCAAAAATTTGAATTTGGGCATTTTCTCATTTAAAAAAAATTATAATTTGATCAAACTTACATAGAAGATTGAAATTTTTTTGTACCTCATTTTGGACTTCCGAATCAATTGGTGATGATTTCGGACCGTTCTGGAGTCTCCAGCGGATTTTTGGATTCTTCATTTTCGAAAAAAATTTTCACAAGTTCAATAAATATTCAAAATTTTTTCTAGAGCGTATTGAAAAAAAACTTGAAAAATTGAAAATTTTGGAATTTAACTGGCACAAAAGAATTTTGATAGTATATTCCTGAATCGATTGAAAGGGTCGCAAAAATAGTAGATTCCAGTTTATAGGTACTAAATTTGGTTTTCACTCATCTGACGGCGTTTTTTCGAAAGCTGGAGAATCTGAACAACCGCTGGAGGCTCCAAAACGTCTTTCAACCATCAGCAATCGACTTACGGTAGGTCAAAAAAAGAATACAATCCAAATTTGAACCTTTTATGTCAGTTCGACTAAATTTTGATTTTTTTCATCAGAAATTGACCTCTGAAATTTGTATTTTGGAGTCCTCGATTCCCTCATATCCGGTTTAAAAAACTTTGTGCCGTTTGGGATACTTACCTCGTTACCTACGTAGTTGTTGGTCTTTTTTTTGAGAGAGAGAGAGAGAGAGAAAGAAAAAAAATATTGCTAAAATATGCACACTTTTTAGGTTTTCCAGTAAAAAAATACTTTTTAAATCCTCGTTTTGTTGCTGATTTCAGTTCTATTAATGGAATTCAAGTATTTCGAATGAATTTGGAATTGTCGTTAATCAAATGCAGACAGAAAAATCTCGACATGTACAGCTGTGAGATGATAATCTTGGTGAAGACGCTGACTATTTTTACTGACGTGAGTAATTTGCTTTTGCATTAAATTTTTGCTGTATTTTTATTGATTCGAGTTCATATGTATATCTGTGTAATCATAAAAAACTTAAACATCACATGAAATGCATCGAACTTGAAATCAATTTTTGTCATTTCAGGCAAATCCGGAGTCTTTTGTAAGATTTTATGAATTGAAATTTTTCTTCACCATTTTGGAGTTTTTTCTCGAAAGTTTGAGAATGGATTTAAGTTGCTAAAGATTTGACTTATTTTTGTCCTTCTTTCTAGAGTTTTAAATATTTTTGCTTTTTTCGTTTAGAATTCTGTTTATTGGTCAAGTTCGGATTGAGTATGTTTAAAGTAGGTAGGTGGAAATCAAATCCTTATTCGTCCTAATTACCTATTTTCTACTTCTTTGGAGGGTTTGAAAATTATGGACGTACTAGAAATTTTCCTGGAAACTCGATGAAATGAAAAAGGTGAAATTTAGTTCTATGCGATGGATTTTGTATAGGAAACAATTTTTTTCGTCAAGTAGAGAGATGGCTTGTCAAAATTCCATAATTTTTATAATTAATTTCAAAACCAGACTTAGAAAATCAGAATTTATTTGAGCAGGTAGAATTCACTAGAAAAATGTAATTTTCAAAAATCAAAGTTTTAAAAGCTCTAGTCAATTTTCGTGCTTTTGAAAGAAATTTGAAAATTGTGGGAAAAAATTAAAATTTTTCTGGAGACTCCGAATCGACCATAGGAATGATGAGAATTTGTTTTGGAAAGTATGGATGTTTGGTAGAAAATTAATATTTTTGAATTTTGCTGGAAAATAAGATTTTTTAAATCTTCAAAAATTTTTCAAAATGTGTCATTTCCAAAAATGAACATTTTTTGAACGTTCATTGTTTTGAACGCTCTCAGGGACGATGAAAGAAATTGCCATTGATGATCTTATTGGATTAAAACATGAATATTGAAGCTACCTATTTGACTTATGTATTTTTAGTTTTCTCAAAAAATATGCTTCAAAAATAAAAACGTTCTCTTTGAAACTGAAAGAATTACTATTTATGGAAGTTCCTCGTCTCTTTTTCTTGTCAACAACTGAACAGAATTGCTTGCTATGCATTTTCGCCATCATTACTCAATTCAAAAGTTTGGTAATCCTTTGTTTTGAATTAATTTTTTTATAAAAAAAAGTATAAAACGAGATTCGAAGCTTTTTATGTAATTTTTTCAAATCAAAAATTTTGTCAATTAGAGAGATAGCCTACCTACTCAGTTCCAAGCCTATTTGCATGAAATAAATTCAATTTTTTCGAGTACACATAAACATGACATAACTTATGTCTTTTTAAAAGCATCAGGCCAATATTTCATGTTTGAAAAGTGTAGGTACCTTGTAACACGAATATAGAAATATGATCACGATACCGTGCATAAATTTCGTAAATATGATATTTCGATGTTATGTCTAAAAAATTGTTTCGTCTCTATCACACTATAAAAAATCGATCCAAAAGAACGCTTTGTATCCGGTACTTTGGCAAATTACTCTTGTTAAGATGATTTAAAATAGTTTTCAAAATTATCATTTCAGATTTTCTACACAAACTACAAATTGATGAAACAAAACCTACATAGGTGCAAAATATGACTATAAAAAACTAGATAAATTAATATTAAAAAACTTACCAGGAATATCAACGTCATTCATGATACCTAAACAGACAACGTTTATAAACATCTATACCTAGGAATTGTATTTGGACGAATTTTAGGATATACAATAACGCACTTTTATCACTATAGTGATACACCACAGCCCCTCCCTCGTTCATTCATTTAGACACCCTTTACAAGTAGAATTTTACGTGTGGCACACCTGCTGCTGCTGTTGTTGTTGTTTCTACCCTCGAATAATGTACAGAGTAGGTACAGGTAGGCTACGTGTACGTGGCGTTTTTGGCGTTACAAGTTAACACGAGTGAGTGACCGTTACATGTTTTAAGGCTCTTCTTTATTATGTATTTCGGTAGTCTACTGCGAATTTTTTCATTTATACCTACCATTTGGCTGATAAGTATCGATTTACTCCTATGTCGATGTGAAATCAATAATATTTTTATAACAATGTAAAATTTTTTATATTTTCAACAATATGTAGATAAATATTTTACATCACAAATGGTTATTAAAAATTTCTCGACGTATATATTTACAAATCATACACGTACAATTTGGTAATAGGAAATCTTCCAATCATTGGTTACCATAAGTAAAATATTATACGAAATCTAGAAAATACAATATTACTTAATTCCATAGGCGTATTTGAAATTTGCGTTTTTTAAATTTCTACATAGATAGGTAATACGTACTCTTCTTGGTTTCGCGATTAATTAACAAGTAGGTAATTAAAAACATCTTACGAATATAATTCGTTAAATTTAATAAGTTATTACAAAATAGTACTCGCTGCTCCGACTAAAATCAAAAATAAACATGACTAGAAGTTACACTCAACCGAAACATATGTTAACGAAATGTAATCATGGAACATAGTATGGGGGTAGAAGGGGAAATTCTATGATCATCGCAAATGTACCATAATATGTATTATGCAGTATAAAAATTACTCAGCTGGGTAAAATTACTCGATAAATTTCACTCCAAGGGGTGGGTTCCCCTTTCAAATAAAATATAAGCACATTGAAATAATTTACTATATGGTAATAGATGATCGATTTCACTTAAAAATTATTATAGCCTAATTAAACAATAGGTAAATAAATAATAATGGTAGCGTTTTCCTTTTCGTTTGAATAATTTATTAAAAATAAGTTACATATTTATAACAAAGTACAAATATTCGGTATCGTAGGTATCTGTGTACAAATTATACAAAAAACGCAACGTTCGAGTTGAATTTTGCAGTTTTGTTGAAATTCTGTAACACGGAAAATGCAGAAAATTGTATGAAAAAAACAAATGTGTCATTGTTAGGCGATATTTGGCAACGTTGCGTGTATTATTTTGATGATACTTATGAAAATACGTATATAATAATATTGTGAATGTGAATGAATCTGTTAGAAACGATGAGGAGTCAAGGGGGGAGGAGGGGGGTATCAAAATTTTAAGGAGTTCCAAGTTCGATAAAATTTTATGAAATTTGGCTACATTTCAATAAAAAATATAATTTTGGAAAATAATTCCAAGTTTGATAAATTTTGTATGTAAATATGAAATTTTAGAAAAATTTAAAATTTTGTGAAACTGGGTAGCCTACTTTTTAAACTATTTTATGAGGTTCTGTTTGGACACAATTTTATTCGGTTTCAGAACCTGAATTCGACAAAACTATTTTGCCAAAATTTTGAGAATTTGGTAACATTTTTGAAGAACCTGCAAAGTTTTATATACTTTGAAAAATGTTTGGAAAAATTTGATAAAATAAAATATGTTGCTAAATTGGAGAAAATCTTTTTAAAAAATTGGCAAAATTTACCAAATTTTTGAGAATTTTGGAAAAATAGGTAAACGTTTAAAGAATCGAGTAATTTTTGACAATTTTACGATTTACTTATAAAATTTTTAATTGAAAATTTTATTCAATTTCAAACTCGAAATTCGTCAACAAAATCACCGAAATCAATTTAACAAAAGGTGTCAAAAATTAAACAACGAAAACTTTGAACAAAAAAAGCGCAAAATTTTGAAAAACTATTCAAAATTGTAGAAAAATTTACAAAGTTTTCAAAAAATTGAGTAAAATTTTGGAAAAATGCATAAATTTTGAAAAATTAGGAGTGATTCTTGACAATTTTATAATTCTTAAAATTTTTATGAAAATTTTGTCCAGTTTTAAATTTAAAATTCGCTCCAAAAAATTCTAAAAATTCAGAAAAAGTTCAACAAGTAGTGTAAAAAATTGTGCAATTATCCATAAAAAAAAACTTAATTGAAAGTATTGAAAAATTTTGAAAATTTTGAAACATTTCACAAAATTTTGAAAAATGTGTCAAAGTTTTTGAAAATTCTGACAAAGTTTTGAAAAACTAATTTTGAAAAAGTTCAACAAACTGTTGAAAAAATTGTGTAATGTTTTTGTAAATTGAAAACAAATTTGAAAAGTTAGTACCTAATGTTTTGAAAAAAATGGAATGAAGTTTTGAAGAATCGGGTAATTTTTGAACAGTTTTATTACCCTTGAATTACTTGAGTAGGTAGAGGTACCCTATATTAAAATTTCATTCAGTTTAAAATTCTATTAAAAAAACTGGAAAATTATAAAAAAAATTGAGCAATTTTTTAAAAAATGTTACGGATTTTGATTTTTTTTAAATTGTATAGAAATACGTAGTATTCCTAATTATGTCTAAATTTTGGAAAATTGTTTGTGCCCTCTCCCGTATTCTAATGAGGATATTTTGCTCGAAAAAATCACCTGATGTTGTTGATTTCAGGTTTTAAATCGTTGCTCAGAGCTTAAGTTGAATTTCCAAAGTTGTGATGCTTCTGAGCAAAAAATGGAAAAAAGCAACTTGTGGAGCATAAAGTTTCCCACCTAAAGAGTGTGATTATTTTCTCCGAGAGGGCTTTGCTTTTATGTTATTCCGAGCGAAAAATTAGTAAGCTCAATCTTTTTTAGTCACTCTGTAGTCTGTATATTGTATCTACTGGTAAACCCGTTTCAATTTTTTTCTTTTTTAAATTTTTATTAGACACAATTGGGCGATGATAAGTGTCTGGCTAGGGATGAATCATCACGCGACGTTGCCGCGTTTCTATGTACAAATAATGCTGATGATTTTTGAAATGGATTTTTTTTTTTCAAATGAATACTTACAATTTCGAGAGTAATTTCTCATTTATGGGCAAAATTTCACGAACTGAGTTTAATAGTCGGTCATAACCATGTTCATTAAACGTTTAAAGCTGTGACTTTGGTGAATTTCTTCCGGTGTGACTCCGTATTCGATCTGGAATATGAACTTGGAGCGTTATTATAATATCAAATTTTACTCTTTTTTTTCTCCTCGTAATTTTACGTAAAAATAAAGGTATATTTGGCAACGTCGCAGTTCACAAAAAATTCAAGATTTTTTCGTAGTAATTTTAGTAAGTAAATTTAGACTCAAAAAAATCCCAAAATTTTATTTTTTTTATTATAAAGTTAGTTTAAATCAACTCAAAAATTTTGAAAAATTTCAAAATCTCGTTAGCAGTGTTGCCAAACGTATCTGTTATTTCGTTAAAAAATTGTTTTAGCTAATTACCTTTGAATGAGGAGCCGTCGGATGAGGTTGAGGAGAAGCTCTCTGTGAGGAAAAAAGCGATTAGTTAATTTTTTCAAAAAAAATTAATTTTTTAAATGAATTATTAATTGTTTTACACTTACATTCGGATTATAATTATAACTTGTTGGAGGAGCCAACTGCTGAAACAAATTATCAGTATGAGGCATTGGTGAAGATATATCTTGCTATAAAAATTACAAATTCGTATTTTTACCTTATTAGGAGTCTTAGTTGGAGAAAAGACTCGCGGAGTTGGTGATGTATAGACTTCTTGAACGTGATTGCCTATTTCAGCCTCTTGAAGAGCCTTAAAAGTTTCGGATTTCGATGGATCGTATACAACAGTCTTTCGTAATCTGTAATTAGAAAATGTCGAGGAAAGGACGAGGAATGTAGAGGAAAGACGAGAAATAATTTAATCGATTAGTACAAAGCAAACGAAACATTTTTTTTTTTGGTTACTTAGGTTAAAAGAGTATAAAATTAGTGGCCAAAATTTGTACATGTTTTTCACTTTTGCATTCTGCTTCGATTCATTTATATGTATGAAGGGTTTTATCGATCCTCGTTCACATCTGATGATTTGAGTTTGAGTAGGTCTATAGGTGGTATTCTAGGTATTCTATAGATGGAGTTATTCATTGTACAAATACAATAATGAGAATCTACGAGTCTGGTATGGTTTAAACTTTAAAATAAAATCTATCATTCTCATTGGATTTGTTACGTAGGTACGAATTTACTTACACAGTTGATTTTTTTTTCTGTACATAATAATTCGCATCAATGAATATAATGTTAATGAACATCGTCGAAAAGCGCCTCAAAAGTTTCTTTCGTCGGCCAAATCAACGATAAATGATTACACGACCAACTTTTTCGGCACGACATAACGAAATTATGGCCGCTTCTGAAGGCTTTTCGACGATACATACGCATGTAGGTATTTGTTTTATTATGGAAAAACTCGATGAATTTGCAAAATTCAACACAGTTAGTCTGTTGTTAATAAAATTCATCTCATTGTTTTGGCGGAATTCATGATACGTATAAAATGTTACATGTTGAACAAACAACAAATCCAATACGTAAAGAGGTGTTATGAGATAAAGTTTTGGAAAAACTGGAAACGTAGTTTGAGGATGTGGACTCGGCGAAAGAATATGCGGATTATTTATTAGGAGGTTGGAATTTGTTTTGCAGGAAAGAAAGATCAATGAAAATACTAAACATTAAAATTATAGCAACAGTTCCGTACTTGTAGTCTCAAATGTGTTGTTTATAAACGCTATAAATGAAAGAAAAAGTACTAAAGAGGGGCTGTATGATCAATATGTCCAAAAATTTCCAAATAATTAAAATACCTACAGGTGACTAGATCTACTTTTATGTGTAGTCGATGGATAAATAAATGCCACGCTGCGTATATTACGAATTTTTTCGAATCAGGGGGGGGGGGCAACGTTGCATTCAGAAGTGGTTCATATTTTTGCAGTTCGTCAACCCTTTTCTTGTGAATGATATTTTTCTTAGATGTATTGAGGGAGATGGATAAGATCTCAAAAAGGTCTCAATTTTTACCCTGGAATTTTTTTTATTTTTTTTCTAAATTCGAGGTTGAAAAAACTGAAAAGGGTGATTTAAAAATCGAGTTAAAATTTGGACTCCGGATCTTCAAACACCTGACAATAGAATATTATATAATTTATAATTCATTTTTGAACTTTTTCTCCCCTTCTGTGAATTGTTTGAGGAAAGAAACGAAAATATTGATAGTTCAGGGGGAAAAAAATCATCTAAAATATAGCTCACGAAGATTTCACCCCCTTCCCCCTTCAAACGTTGCCAAATTTAGTATTCTTGAGCTAAATTTGTTGAGCATTAATAAATCAATTGAAAATTAGTCGAAAAAAATTCGTGCCAGTGAAAATTTCTCATGGGTATCGACTGTAGAGTTAATTTTTAAATACGCAGCTAACCGACGACGACGTCCAAACAGAATAAACGTTTTTGAGCCTACGAATGTGTATTTTTTTGCGTAATATCCGCAACGTGGCATCTTGTGAATAATTTAGCTATGAAATGACCCATGTATCGTTACGCGTAATGACTTCTAAGCTTTTTTTTCTCTACTTTTTTTTACTTGCCTAGTATTTTTTGGCGGATTATAAACAACTACCCTTCTATTCCTAAAAAGAAAATCATATAAAGAAGGATAAATTAAGTACATTTTTTTCTTGGTGAAATGTGATCATTTTCGGAGAACCAGATATTAGGAGAGTGAAGTACAATCGAAAATGGATACTTACGGTGTGAATCCTCCGGTTTGTGCGTTGAGTGTATTGGCGATATTTTGTTCGGAATATAATCCAATCGGGGTATTGTATGGTTTTGTGACGATCTGCGAAAAATAATCATTTTGAAAATAATCAGATGATGAAATATGCATTATTTAATGAGCGTGTAATTTGATTTTTATCCGTTGAAATATTTGTGTACCAAAAAAAAAAAAAAAAAGGCCTCATCTATACTGCGAGATATTGCTAACGAAATTGGCTGAGGTGAAAACATGTTGAAATTTGTTTTTACTATGTGAATATTTTTACAGTAATGACATTCGTAGGTGGACGTGTGGACACATTTTTGCTAAATGAATCATACTCATCGCACATATATTCTTGTTTTGACAAGTGTTTCAAATTAATGTACTGTAGGTACGAGTATGGTTTAAAAGAAAAGAAAAATGGAGTAATGAAAGAAATACAGCGTTGATGACGATTGGCGATGCTTACCTTTCTGTTGGGCTTGTCGTTTCCGATGTTTTTCTCCAGAATGGTGTCTGCCAGCTGAAAAAATATCGTAATTGGTTATTTATTAGTGATTTATTTTTGAAATTCCAGAATTAATCGTCTTACAAGTTAAGGGGATCCTTAGAACCAAACAATACCTACTAAAAAATCTGGAATTGAGGAGAGATAGTTGCTATTGACATTTTATCATTCTTCTCATAAAAAAAAAATCATCTCTGTACCTATATTTTTTGTCTGAGGTTCTAATGGTTTATGAATAGATACGTTTACGTATTTATGTATTTTAAAACTTTAAGTTTGTTCATGTCCGAATAAAATATGTTAAAAGCAGTTTGCGGAGTTCTGAAACGAGTATATTTTGCCAGCTTTTAATTACATTGCGTTCCAAAAGCTCTACTTCCGCATTTCAAATGTTGGTCAAGTAATTATAATATGCTTTAGGATTTACTAATTGGAATCCGAAAGAAAAAAAAACGTCCTTTTTGTATTCTTTTCAACTGCTGTTTTTAGAGTAGGCTGAAGTGGAACAGAAGGCATTGTTTTTCATGAAGGTGTAAAATTTAGATTTTTCTCTCAGCCATGTGAACTTCTCTAGTACTTTTAGTCGGCAGTCCAACTGGCAAAAAGTGCTTTTAAATTAAAGTGTGGCTTGAATTTTTACAGCTCAAAAAATTTTGTTAGCTTTCAATAATAATGTGGGTCTAAAACATCAACTCTCCCCTCCCCCTCCAATTTCGAATAAAACTGAACTGCTGTACAATTATTCAAAAGTGTCTTTGTAACCTATCATAATAGGTTAAAATTTCACGAAAAATCCAAATATTCCGATGAAGATGGGTTTTGAGCATTTTTGAATAATTTTGAACCCTAAATTGAGACGTGATTTTTGGGATTTATGGAAAAGTGTCATGTGACCTATCAAAGTGAGTTTAAATTTCGCAATAAATTCAAATATTTAAAAAATGTTTTTAGATCATTTTTGAAGAGTTTTAAGCTCAAAATTGGGTCGTGATTTTCGAGATTTTTGAAAAACTGTCTTACGACATGTCAAAATGTGTCAAAATTTTCTAAGAAATTCAAATAGCACAATGAAAATGCTTTTCGAGCAATTTCAAAGAATTTTGATCCCAAAATTGGGAAATGAGATTACAATTTTTGAAAAAATCAAAAATAGCGATCGAAATTTTTTTGAGTAGGTATTTAAAAAAATTTTCAGATTGGAATTTCATCAACTTTTAGAAATTATCGAAAGTATACCTAGAAAATTAGCTCAATTTTAGGCTGAAAATTCTTCGAAAGTGCTCAAAAAAGTCAGACTTTGGTCGATTAAATCTTGAGTCGATTCGAATTCTGGGAATCAAATAATACACCATTTTTTTCAGAATTGATAGCTCGAAAAAAAATATCATGTAAAATCACACATTTGAATTTTTCTTCATTTGTTCTTTCTCGTCTATTTTAAATCTTTAAAATCATCGAAAAGTGGGTCTATTTCTGAAAATTTTTTGTACTCTGCTTCTCTTAGATTTCGAAACTTCCTATGAAATATATTTTTAAAAACATAGTGTTTTCAAACAGTGTACCCTTTTTTTTAAACTTCCAAATTGTTCGTGTGTTTCTTTTAAAACAAGTCATACCTAGATCAACTTGAAAAACAATTTTACTAAGCAGATTCCCAACTCGCACAAACATTTCTGAATCGGACGAAGCCAGATCAAAAAAGCATGCCAAAATATATCTCCAGCGAAACGTTCAGACGTCAAAGTGCTTTTTTGAGTTTTGATGAATTTTCAAAAATCTAATTTGAGTCAAAAATGAGAAAAAAAATCAAAATTTCACCAAATTGACCCAGCACAATGAGATTCCGGATGTGCTCTATTTTCGACCCGCCAAGTCGATTGGAAACGATTTCGAATCATTTCGAGCAATTCTGGAGCCTCTAATAGCAGATTTTTGAAACTTGAATTTTCCACAAGATTTTACCAAAATAATGAAATTGGAACGTCGAAATTCACACTGTACCTTAATTTCAACGTGCTCAGTCGATTGGAGGTGATTTTAAGTCGTTTTGGAGCCTCTAATAACTTTTTGAAAATTTCAGTTTTCCAAAAAATGCCATAAAATCAGTCCAAATCAACTGTAGCTCGTAATGCTCGAAATTGGTGCTTGTCTTAGAGGCTCCAGAAGTGCTTGAAACGATTCGGAACAGTTTTCCATCGAATTGGAGGGTTAAAAATAAGGAACATCCCAAATCTCAGCGTTCTAAATGAATTTGGTGAAATTCAAAATTTTTAAAATCATTTTTAGCCCAAATTTGATTTTTAAAAATTCACCAAAAATCGAAATTTGTATTTTAGCACCTGAAATTTTGGCTGATGTTATATTTTTGCATCGATCTAATTACCAAGGTTTGATTGCTGTTGAAAAAAATTGGAAAAAAATGATTGAAATTTATGAAAATGATATTGGTTTTTCAATAACGCAAAGCTCTATGAATTTTTAGCTACATTTTTCAAAGGACTGCCAGAATTATTATTTTATTTAATTGTTTAATTTTTCTAAATTTTGACAACTTTTTTTTACATTTTAGAAAAAATATTTCAGCCTCCAAATTTAAAAAGGTACGTCACTTTGGTATTCTGTAAAATTAGATTTTTTGATTTTGATTATTCCTCAGATTTACCTTTCAATTTCAATGCCCTTTCGTACCCTGACACTATCTCCTTCTAACCTGTGAGAGGGAGGGGAGTCAGAATTATAATTTTCCCAAAAACATTGAAATTTCTGTAAAAACACATCCTTTGTATACGTAAAACATTCCTGAATCTAGACTCTAAACTGACTGCTCGACTATTGTTGAAATTATTCCCATACCTGTTGCTTTTTAGCAATATCAATTGGGATCCATTCGTAATGAGATGGCGAAGATCGCATCATTGGGTTCGGATGGTGACGTAAATACGACATCGTAGGTGCTGGATCCTTGGTGGCTTTTGCGCCAGGAAGCACCAATGGATTTGTTCTGTAAGGCTGAAAACAGATTTAAATAATCGCTCGTTTAGAAAGCTTTCAAATTGAGGTTTTCCAATACATTGATAGTTAGCATAAGCGTTCAAGTTAAAATAGAGACGATTCGATCGATAATATCGAAGACGAGGGGGTTGAATTACGATGGCGATCAACTCGTATTAGAACATGGAATTCACATTGTATGTAAATGTTGATTTTATTCGTCCCCTGATCTGATCTGGGTGTGTTGTGGTATGCTTTTCTATGCAAAGATCGCGTGCATCGATAACACGAGTAATTTACACGATATACTAGATAGAATATTGGGTATTAGGAATAACGAAAACGGAAACAATATGCCTATAGATGAGATATGCATCCCTAAAATCGTTAGTATAGGTACAATTAGAAATAAAAAACTTGTAAATTGAAAAATTGATTCGATTGTTTTATCGTCGTCGTAGGTACTGGGTATAGGTCTAGATACCTATATCGTGCAACTATCATTTTTTTTTCTTTTTTTTTCGTATAAATGCTTCATCGATGTAGGTAAATTATTCCGAAGTACGATGACCCCCTAGTAAAATAAAGGTATTACGTAATTACTCGGAATCAAACGAAGCGTAACGATTATAATTAAAATTTTCATTCTGGATAGAAGTTTCGCCAGTAGTATGTCAAAGTCCCGAGCTTTTTATTTTTAGCTTCGACTCTAGACCATACCTACGTTGAGACGTATATTTAGGTGTTTGAAACATTGAAAACATATCCAAAGTTCTTAACATACTGACACACATAGTGTACTAAATAGATCATTTGAGCAATGCCCTATTTTTCGCGAGCTCATTGAAAATATTTACGTGGAAAAGGATTCAACTTGTGAATGAAGTTTCTGGAGTAATCGCGAAAGCTCGATTGTTTTAATTTTGACAGCAATCAAGGATACGGTGCGTGTTGCTAATATAAACAATGAAATTTCGTATTGTTTATTTATTTTTTTTTGAAGAATTAGAGAATATATCATGTTGACAAAATGAAAACGTAAATAGAGCGAGGCTGACGTGACGAATGAGTTTCTATATTTTTAAGATATTGACCTTCTCCGGAATGATTTAATTGTTTTTTATTTTTTGGAAATGATTAGTCAAAATTAGATGTAGATGTGGGTGGAATGGTCAAGATCGTTGATTTTATAGAGAGATGATTGCGATGTTGCTGAATAATTTAATTATGAGTCTGTTTGAGAAATATTGAGCTTTTTTTTTGATAGAACCTGAGGGAGGGAAAGGAGTTTTCAAATGTTGATATTTTTTAGGTAAATTGTAAATATTGAAATGAATCAAAATGTCGATCATATTTTCTGCTTGCAATACTTACTTCCCCCTTTTTTCATCATTTTTAATTTTTAAAAAAATTTTAAAAACTTTAATTTTCAAATATGTAGATATGTAGATGATTGTATTATTTTATGCTGGTGTTCATGGATGAATTCGATGAACTTCCTTCTCCTCCTTACGTCTTTTGGAAGTCCGAAGACTAAATTACTGGAAGAAATTTTTGATTGAAAAAAAGTTGAATTTCTCATTTAAAAATTAACGAAGAATAAAATTACGAAGCAGTTGGAAAAAATTGAAATAAAAATTAACATAAATCCCACAAATTTCCAAATCTTCCTTATTTTCCCCCATTAAAAAACTTTTACGTCATTAATAAACTTTTTTCGCCAAAAATTATAAAATCCTTAAACTTGTCATAGGTGAACGTCCGATAATTAAACTGGAATCGTTTTTTTCGCATAAAAAAAATCACGTGTTTTTCATTTTTTATTCTTTTTGTTTTAATTTTATGTAGCTCACGAAGTCTTTAACACTTTCTCTTTTTTCTTCTCTTCCACTACTCCACCGCCTGCTACAGTATAAGGTACGTGAAAACTGGCATGTTTTTATGTGTATTTTTAATTTTTTTTATTTAGCATGCGAAGTACTTTGGCTCTTTGGCTCCTTCCACCTCCGCTCCATGCGAATTCGTAATGATCTATGTCCAGCTATACGTACATTGCAAAGTGTGGCGATGTTTACGGGATTCTGGACTAAAAATATCCCCGGGATCGGGTTCCTCGTCGTTGTTTTTTACTCACTGTGGAGTGATGTGGAAATTTTTAGCTGCTTTGTTTGATTTTAAAATATTATTTATTTTGATTTTTACGCAGAAGAGGATTGTTTTGAGATCTGGGATGATTGTGTGAAAAAATGATGTTGAGGGGTGATTGTTTCAGAGTGATTGTTTATTTACTTGGATATTTTGGCGTATTCGTAGTCTAGAAGATTTTCTGCAGTTTACTCGAATTGAGACTATGATTTTCAATTCCCTTATTTTTATTTTGACTTTTTTTTTTACTAGTTTTTGAATTTATTTTTTGGTCAAGATAATTTTTTGTGAGGCCAAAGTTCTGATAAAGTTGACTTTTCACTATTTCAATCGAAAAACAGCATTGTCAGTCATCAATGGATCCGAATGCATTTGTTGACGCAAGGTGTCTAAGAGTGTCTAATTGTCGAATAGTCTTGTTTATTCTGCTTTTAGCTTAATTTTTTGCAGATTTTCACTTGTATGTCCTTTCTCCTACTGTTTTTTCACCAAAATTTCCAAGAAACACAGCTTTTTACTATATTTTAATCAAATTTTGGAATTTTCTGTTTATTCTCTCCTTATTTAAAAATTTTGGATTTCTTTTTTTAGTTTTCTTTGAGGACAGAAAATTCTGAATTTGAAAATTTTAACCTACCCCCGCCCCCCAATCAAATGTTTGAAAAAATGATTGCCAAGTTCTGCTTTTTGCCACCGTTTTTTAAAAGTTTTACTATTTTTTATTTTTTTGATCTAACTTTGAAATTGTTCGTTCATTTTAAATTTTTTCTATATCTTTTAGTTTTCTTTAAAAATGGAAAAATTTCAACTTGAATTTATTTATGCCCTCACCCAGTTTGAAGTTTCACTTTTTTCAAATTTTGAATCTCTTCGGTTCAAAATGTTCGACATATCATCTTTGTCCTGTTTTTTTTTGCTTTTTGCCAAAATTAAATTATTGAAAAAAACTATGACACATGTCGATTTTATTCACGCTATATTTTGAAAATTATCAATTAACCGTACGTTTCGGCACTCTCGTTGCCTTCTTCAGCGAACTCTGTCTCAGATTTCTTAAACTCTATACATACTCGTGTTAAATTTACATTAGAAACTGAGCAAAATAATTGTATCAATTTTTTGGATTTCACTGTCTACAAAAACCTGGAAGACAATAAATTTTCTACTAAGTATTACAGAAAACCCACGAAATCTCATCGTATGATTAATTATCTGTCGTTTCTACCTAAACATTACAAACTTAACACAGCTAAAAATCTCCTCAATCGTATGTTGAGACTCACATCTTCTAAATTTCATGCTGATATTAAGGCTCAGTTTCTGAATATTCTTAAGGATAACAATTTCCCTAAAATTGTAGCTAAACAACTTTTCGAATATGGTTACTATAATTTTAATCAGAATACTCCTAATGTTGACAATATTATTGATAAACCTAGCATTAAATATTTCTCCATACCATATATAGGTAGGTACTTCAACAGAATTAAACACATAGTGAATAGTGATTCCACCAGAATTGCTGCCAAAAATTGCAATAGTAATAAATTTAAATTTTACTCTAAACTCAAAGATACCAATGAAAAACTCAAATGTAGTAATGTGGTTTATTCTATAAAATGTAGTCAATGTGATAGCGTATATATTGGCGAGACAGGTACCTACCTATCGAATCGTCTTTACAGGCACAAATACGATGTACGTAATTCAAAAACATCTACTGCTCTGTGCGAACATTCGAAAATGACAGGGCATAATTTTGATTTTGACAATACTAAAATTTTGGCTTTTGAAAAAAACACCCTAAAAAGACGAATTCTCGAATGTATTTTTATCAATCAGGCCAAAAATGCGATCAATTTCAGGACTGATTTGTCTAATTTTAACGAAATTTATCGTCTGGTTATAGGTTGAGGTGGTGTGGAATTTTCCTGTCTTTTCTAGTCTCATTCATCTTTTTATCTATGTACTGCGTTTCATCTATGTTCTGTACTTGCGTAATTGTGTTATACTTTCAGTCTTGTTTCTACCGCTGAAGAAGGCAACGAGAGTGCCGAAACGTACGGTTAATTGATAATTTTCAAAATATAGCGTGAATAAAATCGACATGTGTCATAGTTTTTTTCAATATTTCGCCTTGTCACGCGTAATAATTCTACTCCTTTTAAAAAATTAAATTATGAAAAGTACCTATCAACTCTTTTCATTTTTTCAATCAAATTTTGAAATTTTTTATTTTATTTCTCTTCTTTCAAAATTTTGAAGTGACTTCTTTGTCACTTTTTTGAAATTTCTCCTTGAAAATTAAAAAGCAATTTTCAAAAATGGAGAATTTTTCATAAAAATGGTTGCATTTGTTGGTGCGAAGGGGAGGGGGCCTCATAAAAATGTTCTTGTAACCATAAACAATGCCAAACTCGTTCATTTGTTTTGTTTGCTTGTTTGTTTATTGTTATTTTTGCAATTTTGTTGGACACAAGCTTGAAAAACATCGGTTTTGTTTAATTTCTGAGTACTCTTACGAGTATACTGATGTTTTTTTCATTTTCAAGGCTTAAAGAGGTCATTTTTCTTCTCTGTATTGCCACACACTTATTCCACGTGGTCTACTTTTTTACTTTTTCCTCCTTTTCTAAGATTGACTAAGCTGATCCCGAATACTAATTCACTGGATATTTTCATAAAGTGAAGTTTTTTTTCTTGAGACATTTATTAGTTTTCCGCTTCCTCTCAGACTGTTGTTGCATTGTTGCAAGTTCTCAATGACTGGAATTAGAGATGTGATGATATTTTATTAAATTTCGATTTTTTCAATAGGTATGATTTTTCTTCCTTTTTTATTTGGGGGGGGGGGAATCTAATCGAATTGGATGGGAGGTGACAAGATAGAATTATAATTAAAAGAGGATTGAATATCATTGGTCAGAATTAAACCAACTGTTTCAATGTCTGTTTTAATTAAATCCCAAAAATTGCAGTAAGTACACTGATTCTGGAATCGGGATTGGTCAATTACGATTTTTCTATTTAAACAATCGATTTCCAGTTGAATTATATCGATTACCTGCGTGCATCTTTGCTGCGATCTCGATGGTTTTTGATACCAAATTGTTCTCACAAAAAAAAACTCTTTGTCAACCTGTTAGAATATGGATCTATAGGGTTACTCACAAACAAAATTTCAGCCTCCTAGTAATCGAAAAATTGAAGATCCTACACCGCGTTCAATTAGATTTTCCAAAATGGTCCAAAAATTACAATCGTACACTTCGCAAAAAAAAGCCATACTTGATGAAGTCTCGAAAAATGAAAATGCGCAGATGCAACTCTAAGAATCTTCCATTTAGGTTTGTATTTTAACCATATACGGTTGCATTTCAAGACCCTCTGTTGACATACGAGATGTATGAAAAAGTATATTTTTGGCGCCCTTATTTTTCAAGAAAAAGGTTTAATTGTCAAAAAATGGGACTGGAAACATCTCTGTAAGTCTTCTATTTCAGTTGTATTCAAACTATCATCGAATTTTGATGTGTTCTTTCGACGTGGTGATGAGAAAACGTGTATTTTATAGCATCCCTAATTTTTCAATTTGGCAGCTAACATTTTTTTTTTGCGAGCTATCTCTTTGAATTCTCATGCTTCAATAAAGAAATAATAAAAATCAATGACCAAGCAACCAAAAAAGTCCTTAGGGCAACCCAAAATATGCTCTCATTCAAGGTAAAATATTCAATATATATTCGATTTTTTGAGGTGAAATATTCGACAAAAATATTCGATTACCCCTAAAATATTCGAAAATATTCGAAATCAAATTTGGTATCGTTTCACTCGCCTTTACAAGCACATTACAAAAATGGCTACATCGTTCGGTTTTGTTTCCTAAATCACATGAACTATTCGCAATTTTGCAAAATGGAACAAAATTGTTGAATTAAAATTCTATTTTGATCGTCAAAAAAAGAAAAAAAATCTAAGCTTGATTTAAAATTCAATCTTCATCATCATTTCATCAATCATCAATATCATCATCATTAAAAAGAACCATTTTTTTCATCTTCAACATTCTATGAAAATGACGTTTCCTGTGTTGCGATTCTCAAAATGCAAAAATTTCCAAAATATTCAAAAATATTCAAAAATATTCGATTAATTGCAAAATATGTGGTAATTTTGGACAAAAATATTCAAATAGCAATCAAATATGCGAAAATATTCATTTTAAGGCAAAATATTCGAAAATATTCGAAATGAAGTAGGTCTTAAATGAAAGGCAATTTTCTGAAACGTAAAATGATTTTGTTACATTTGTAAACGGAGTGCAACAAAAAAAGATTCAAAAAAATATATTGGGTTGCCCTACTTATTAAACTAAAATTGATTTTGAAGCTTAAAATTAGATACCCAATCACCAGAGATTTTCTAATGAAATGTTGATATCTTGCAAAAATATTTTCTATCCAGTTGACTTCTGTGTTATGATTCATAATTGATAATTATTTTGATAAAAATATCTACATAGTATTAAATAAAAAAGATACTTCTACGAATAAGTTATTTTGGTCCTCAACTCGATGATAGCCAATCTTCGTAAAAGTCTGATGTTTGGCAATCTCACAAAATTTTAATTATTTAAACGTCCATTTTGTCAGCTTTTTCTCGAAAGATTAATTTTTTATTCTAAATAGAGCGTTTAATTGTTTGAAATTTTGTAATTCGTGATGTCAGAGTGAAAAATATCATTTATCGTGTTATCAGGTTACCGGCTATATCTATTTTTGATTCGTAAAGTATAAGACACTTTTTTAGCTAGTGAAGATGAACTGAAAACTGAGGTGGGTTTAGAGGGAAATTCACATTACTGTTACAGTTGATAAGCAGAGACTCAGACAGATTTTGAATCGGTAAACCTGGACTCTTCATGAGTTGATTTTTGCTTACTTATCGACTTGAAAAATTGCACGATGCTGTCGAAATTCTTTTAAAATTAATAGCTAGGTACCTTAACAAAAATCCTATCGAGCATTTGAGCAAAATACAAACATACCCATAACAACGTGTTCTCCGGATCACATCCGTTATATAATTTTCGACTGGGAGGCTGAGACATCATCATCTTGGTGGTTGGATTTTTCGCAAATAATCACCTAAACAATACAGTCGTGCAAAGTAAACGCACAATGAAAACCTCAGCGATGTAAAATTTTTCGCGAGCACGTATCAAAAACGAGAAAAAAACGCCAAATTCGCCTTAAGACACGACCGGACAAAAGTTCACTAGCACCAAAGCAGAAAATTACACAGAAATTAAGAAATATGAGAGGTTTCTAAACGACGCTTGAGGAGTTGGGTCTATTTTTTCATCGTTTTGCGAGCTGGACGCCCACCTCCGCAGCGCCCACTCTTTTCTCTTAACATTTGGCAAACTCTGTATATGAGTGTAATATTCGCCGGCTTCGCGGTCTGTCCCCTCTACGGGGTAAAGCGAGTCAAAGAAGCAAAAATAACGTATTCGAGATGAAAATTTTCCCCAGTTTTGCGTCACAGAGACACGTAGAGTGAGAGATGTTCCCCTGATTTGTTGCAGATGTTTACAAAAAAAATTCCTTTAGGTGCGTTGCTGAAAGGTTACCTGCGTAAGTAAATGTGCAAGTCGAAGGCGCGGTATTGTTCTCCGGTATATGAGTTATTTTTTTCATCACGGCTTTGACCACAGATGGGTACACGGTCAAGGGTATTTACCGGCGGTTAAATTTAATTCGACGTGCTCTACAGTACCATATACTCTGTGTAATAATTGTGTGACTTTTACGCTTTCGCAAAAATCTACGTACGAAAGTAAAATCACGCGTTATCGATTTGGAATTTGGATCTGAGCCAGATCATTCGCGTCAAATTTTTGAATTATTTTTTCCCCGTCCGTCGTGATAAAATTACCATTGTAGGGTCAAAGTAGTTTACACGGGGTATTGCAAAGAGAAAAAAACATACACAAATGAACGTATTTTGATCGATTTTCAGGGTCAAATTGGAATGGATTATGATGGTAGACCTATTTGTCCCTGATTTTGAGAAAAAATCCTATGGTGTCGAGTCGTCACATTTACGTAGGTAACGACACTGTATACGAGATGTTACTGGTCATTGTAAACAAAATAATAAAAACAAATGCACGTTTACTCAAGAGTTAACATCCAAAAATAAATTATCTTGGCCGGTTTGAAATCGTGTGTGACTGGTGGTGTATTATTCGTGGTTTTTACGTACATTACATCGTATTCATATACATACTTCATAGTCGTACTCGTATACTACTCGAATGCAATAATTTAGCAGACAAGTATATGAAACGATCTTGTACATATATCTTACGCATAGTTTCTCTATGTTCTGTGTGCTTACAGTGCATTAAAATTTTGTAATTTTTTACATTCGAGTCTATTTATATCCGCGCATTGCTATGCATATTATTCGTGCTTCGAGATGAACTTCTAGATTACGCGAGGAATAATTTTTACTCGCGGTTAGATGGAATTTACGAAGCTTGAATGAGAAGTTGAAAGGCATTTTAATTAGGGTACGAAACGACCTTGCTAATTAAAAATAGATCTTTAGAATAAAAACTGGAAATGCAATTGCATTTTAATGAAGAATATACAAATACGTACAATCGTCTGTGTGATCTGTGAAGGTAGGTACGAGTATTAGCGATGTGAACTTTGTGCTGTTACGTAATCGATGTTAAAAGGAATCTGAGATTTATTACCGGATACAGATGCGATTTGTTATGATTGTAATTGGTCTATGAAAACTTTAGGTGCCTTTTGAATTGCTATAGTGGTTTTGGGAAATGATAATTATTCATTTGGGTAGTTTTTCTTATGAATATTTTGCAAGAAAGTTTTCCAAATCAATCCAAATTTTTCAAGTTCAAACAAAAAACGCAGATAAAACCTATAAAAACATTATAAAGTAAAAAATTTCAGACGCTGAATTTCATTTTTTGAATTTTAGAAAATTTTGAAAGTAATTTTCTTGTGTTTACAATGCAGTAACATTGAGCTTGATTTTTTCAAAAACAAAAAAAAACAAAAAAAAACACGACTTTATAGGTGCATAATTAATTTATTAGAATTTTGGACAGATTCTTGAGAGAAATTCATATAGTGCCCATTTTAATAAATTTTAGGCGTGCATAATAAATTAATACTTCTTTCCCCCTCCCTTTCTCTCTCCCTCCCTCCCTCCATCCCTATTTCCCTCCGAATGAAGAACATCTCAGTAAAAGCTATATACGAATGTATAAAATTCGCTCAGATTCGTTATTTGGGTTTAATTGTGTGTTGGGGCGGCCTTAGGGGACTCTAGAGCGGAAGTCTTTTATCCAGAATTTCCAGGTACAAATTTTCAAGAGGGGATGAAGATGAAGAATTTTTAACAATCGAAGAAGGATTCAATCATTGAAAGGAATCAGAAATTATATCACGTGTCCAAAAAAATCAATATTCCAGACTAGTCAAGTGAAATATAAAAAATCCAGCTCCTCTCACCCCTTCCAAACTGACTGTGGAGTCTTGATGTTGGTTTGTTAATTCATACCTACTTATGTGCTCCTTTTTTCACCTCTCTCCACCTCTTTCCAGTTTTGATGAAGTAGATTTCTCTAGATTTTTTTCGTAGTTTTCAATTTTGTTCCACATCCTCAACTCCTGCAAATCGATCTAGAGAAATTTTTTTGAGAGTTTTGACTTTTCAAGACAAGTCATAATTAGACAGATTTTGCGCTTTCATTTAAGGTTTTTTAAGCTCCCAGTCCCTCCAAATCCTCGAAGACAAAAAATATTAAGATTTAATTTAGAATAATTCTGACCAGAAATGAAAAATTTTCAAAAAATTGAAAAAATTGTCGCAGACATTTATTTTTATTGTTAATTTTTATCAATTTAGTAGCGGGGGGGGGCGGGGAGGGGCGCCATATAAGGTTACAGGGTGTCTAACACTCCTATTTATCCTATTTATCCTACTAAAGTCCTTTTTTTTGCCTATGACACCTTTTTGTCCTTTTAGTGTCCTTTTTTTCAACAATTTTATCCAAAAGTCCTTTTTTTTCAAAATGACTTTTTCAAATTTTCAATTTTTTCCCTTTTTTTCCGGAATTTTGAACTTGTGGAAAAGGGCTCATTTGTCGACTTTTTTAGAACTTGAATCACACATTTTTGTGAGCTTCTGCCCTCGCTTCGCTCGGGCTATTTGCTCTTTTTTCCCAAATAAGTGACTTATTGTTCGAATGCAAGAAATGTTCAAAGTTTTAATCAGGAAAATAAACTCCTCTTTCCTTACAGATTTTTTTTTTACTTCTCTACAAAACATGAAAAAAAAATCACAATTCAAATTTTAAAATTTTGAAGCAAAACAGAAATAATCCTCACACAAACAAACTTTGTTTTTGTACCTCTCGAAATGTGCTGATTTTCGAAAAATTTCGCCCTCGCTTCGCTCGGGCCCGTTTACTTTTATTTTTTGGTTTTGAATATCATTCGAATACCATCGTTTTTATGCCTCTCAGAATATTAATTTCCGAAAGCTTTTGCCATCAATGCTCGCGCCCGTTTGCTTTTATTTTTTCATTTTCAATTTTCAAAAAAAAAATCATTATTCGAATTTCAAAATTTTGAAGCAAAATACTATAATGTACTTAGTAACTCATCACTCAAGATAACATAATTTTTTATATCTCCCAAAATACCTTCTAATTTGTTAGAGCTTTCGCCCTCGCTTCGCCAGGGCCAGTTTGTTTCTCTTTTCCTTAATTAATAATAAATTCCGAACTTGAAGGGAAAATCTTGCTCACTCCCTCCCTCTCTTAAAAAATCCCAAGTGTTCAAAAACTGTCCTGTTAAAAGTCCTGCTAAAATTCCTTTGGCTAAATACTTGAATGAAAATGTTGACCCCCCCCCCCTCAAAAAATTCCATAAGTGATCGAAAAATGACCTGCTGAAAGTCCTACTAAAACTCCTTTTTAAGTCCTTTTTTTTCATTTTAAAATTTTGTTAGACACCCTGGGTTACCAAAATATTCCATCTCTCTTTTTTCAACAGCAAAGAAATGAACTTCTGCTTTAGAATTTTCCGTAGTTCAAGTTCCCCTTCTTCTTTCATAATTTTGATAAGGCATAATTGAAAAAAAAATGTTTCTTGTGAGAACACGAAAGTGAAAAAATTTTGATTTGAAAAAATGTTTACTCTTTCTTCCCTCTTTCCAAGTATTTTTGGGAATAAGTAGTAGTAGTAGTGGTATATTTACTGCAATCTGTTACATAGTAACATTTAGCTTTACAGGAATTGAGGATTTTCAACCTCTACAAATTGAATAAAACTAAGTAAATCTAGATTTTAGGTCACTTATATGATATCTATTTAGTCTATATGTGTCATTAGGATTAACTAGTTCTAGAATTAGGCTATTCGGGTGCTTTGCCATTCTTTTTTGGTAATTTGTACTGTAAATTGATATTTCTTTTTTAACAGTATTTAAATTAAGGTCATTACGCAACGTCTCGTTTCGAATGTACCAGGGAGCGCTTGTTATTTTACGAAGTACTTTGGACTGGAATCTTTCTAAGACTTCGATATTGGAAGTACTTGACGTTCCCCAAATAGGACAGCCATAGGTCCAGATGGGTTTCAGCATGATTTTATAAATCAACAGTTTGTTTTGTAGGTTTAATTTTGAACGAGGTCCAATTAGCCAGTAGAGTTGCCTTAGTTTCAGATCAAGTTGAATTCTTTTTGTTGATAAGTGTTTTTTCCATGTCATGTGTTTATCGAAGTGTAATCCAAGATATTTTACTTCAGTCATTTGCGGCAAAGGAACATTATTCAGTCTGACTGTTGGCGAGTTCTCTTTTTTCAGAGTGAATGTGATATGTGAAGATTTACCTTCGTTTATTTTAACACGCCACTTGTTGCACCAGTCTTGAATTTTGTTCAGTTCGCTTTGCAGTATTTCTGAAGCTTCATGTGCATTTCCTCTTTGGACTAAGATGGCGGTATCGTCTGCAAATGTAGCTAATGTTGAATTTGCCGGATTGTGAGGAATATCATTAGTGTATAAGCTGTAGAGGATCGGTGCTAGTACACTTCCCTGAGGTACGCCAGCTTCAATATTCTTGAATTCAGAGTATTCATCATCATATTTAACACGAAATCTTCTTCCAGATAAATACGATTGTAATAAGTTGAATAGTTTGGTAGGTAGGTATGATTTGAGCTTCATTAATAGGCCTTGATGCCATACTCGGTCGAATGCTTGAGACACATCTAGGAAGGCAGCAGCACACGTTTGCTTGTTCTCAAGGGTATTGTTTACAATGCTAGTTACTCGATGCAGTTGTTCTGTAGTGCTATAAATATAGATTGATTGATTGATAAAAAAAAAATATATACAGATTGGAATATTGAAAAATGTCCTGTTAGACATCGTGAAAAAAAGTTTCTGCTGTTTTTCGTTTCTCTAATTTGACTTCAAATTTTTTTCTCATATTATTGTATTCTTTTCTATTTTTAGAACATTGTTTCTTACTCATTTTTTTAGTTCGCAAATAAAGAAATTTAACCCTCCCTTACTTCCTCCTCCTCCTCCTGCTATTGAAACATTTATAAAGATTTTCTGCTAAAAGTTCTAATATTTTGCCAAAATTGCAGAAAAGTCTAACTTTTTATACTTTTAAAATCGTATAGGTGGAGGTAAATTCATGGAACTATAATCTTAAAAGGACCTACTTACTGAATTGGATAGGTATTTTCCATTTTCTTTGAAAATTTAAATTTTCTCTCGTTTCAGTTCTCTTTGTTTAAAAATTTGAAAAATGATTACCTGAATAAATTTTGACCAAACCCCTTTCTCCGTCCTAAAAAAAGAAAAAAACACCAAAAAGTTGAAATACTTGGAAAAAATCTTTTTTTATAAGTCCTCTCAAGCCTCTAAATTGACGTAGGAAGCAAAAATTTCGCACTTTGATTTATAAGATACTCTAGGAGTGCTTTTTGAGAGAGTTTCGACTTTTTAAACCTCTCCCGCTCTCTGATTCTTTTCAATTTTCAGCTACCCAATTGATGTGGGGTTTGCATGTCTCCAGTCTCTTCAAACTGACGTGGAATGCCGAAATTTGGCATGGACTCTTGAAGACACTCCAGATGTCTTTTTTTTTAAGTTTTGAATTTTTAACCACATCCCACATCATCTCATCCCTTCTGCTCCTTTTCAGCTATAAAGTGGATGATTGCGAGTTTTTCGGGGTTTTAGATTTTGTTCCGCACCCCCCTCCCTTAAAGCGAATCAGGAAGCTGAAATTTGGCATAGAAAGACGACAGACACTCGAAGGGTAACCCAGATGAGCTTTTCGTGGATTCTGACCCTTCAACTCCTTCCTTTTGATGCAATGGAGGCGAAAAGTTGACATTTGAATTAGGTACTTATACCTATTTTTGATTTCTCAGATCGATTGGAAGTGGTTTTGAACCATTCTGGCTCCTGCGGCCAATTTTTTGTCTCCAGTTTTTTGAAAATTCCTTCAAAAAATCCTGATTCACGAAAAATTGTCACGTCAACTGTATTTCGTGATTTCCTTCGATTGTTATACGCATAATTCTCTTTCGTCGTCCGTTTCTTCTGATTTAAAATCCTTATTTTTCCACTATTGAAATAATTAAAAATTTGTCCTTCGCTGGAAGCTCCTGGCGTTCAGAGCTTAGAATGTGACTCGAAATCGGTATTTTATCAATCTTGGACAGTGGAAAAGAATATTACTTCAAAGTTCAGCTCATATAGCTGTCCTTCAAATATCCGTAGTTGCATCAAAATTTGTTTTTTTTTTGCAGTCCGAATTTGAATTTTCAAAAATTTGTCCATATTTTTAAAAATGAAATTCAATGCATTGTAGTTTTTGTAGAGGTGTATGTTTGGATTCTCTCTCGGTTTCTGCCAATTTCAGCTGATTTTAACCAAAAATTTCATCTCTGGCTGAGTTTCCAAAAAAAAAATACAACTAAAAATTTTCAATCTATGTGTTACTATCTTTATGAGAAAGAAACGTTGTATTAGCGAAAAGAAAAGTGAGGCAAACGACCCATGATGTGAAAGGTATACTTATACAATTCCTTCGAGTTTTCTTCAGACGCCAATCTTACGTTCTAAATCAAAGTAGGTAGTAATTACGTAACTTCGAACAAATAGAGTACCTACCTAAATTCTTAGTACGGGGGTTGTAATGATTCAGCGAGCCTTTGCTAATGACGATTACCACGCTTGACCATCAATTCGCGTATATCTATTTGCAGAAGGCAAATTCCAAATAGTCGTAAAATTTTGTCGTAAAAATTTATCTCTCGCGTAGACAAGCGCATACGTGTGTTTGAAAAAATATATATTCACAATAACAAACAAATTTTAATAGTCTGTTTTTGCGTGATGTGATGTAATATTGGACTTGAACTAGATCCGTTATGTTAACAGCAAAATATAAGTGTAGTAAATAGGCCAAATAATACGATAACAATCTTAAAAACGACAATGTCGATGATCGTATAAAAAGATGGGTCTGAGTCTGAACCTCTCATAAGTCGTGTTTGGAAACCGTCAATATAATATCGAGACCCTTATCCGAAGTAAGACTGTAACATTTCGCGACCAAGAATCGTAAATCAAATACTTTAAAAGAAAATTCAATTTGAATAATTTCAATTTCAGTTGTTGAAAATTGTAAAAAAAAAAATGTATATATCTTGTGCATACATAAGTATATTAAATACAAAATCAACATCATTTGGCCGACGTCCAGAATTTTTCAACTTTTTAGTCTGGCCAAATGCCCGGCAACCTTATTTCCTTAGCGCGATCCACCTACGTTAGAAATTGAATCGCGCTGAGCCAACAATTTTTAAATCGTTTGTTCACAGATATCTATTCTCTGTTTAGTGTCACGCAGATGAGTCTGTCCTTCAGACAGACGTTCGTCAAATTCAAATACGAGTACGACTAGCGAATTTACGCGATTTTACGTAATAAACAGAGTGAAAGTGAATCAGCCAATTCGTATTAATCACGATTAGGGTCCAACGAGCTGCGTGAGAAATGAAATACCTACTCGTACATTTGCAGCTTGCAACAAAGTGTTTAGGAGTCGATGATCTTGAATTTGAATTGTCAACACGTCGAGAATGTAATTTTAAGATTTTTTTTTGTACTATGTATCGTCGACTCGTCGTGATTTTACTCGAGCCAAAAGATCATTAGGAGGGGATTGAGAAAGTAAGAGGAAAATGTAAAGTTGTGGGGTATTATGAGGTGGGATGTGGTATACATATTTTTCATGCTAGTAGATTTTATCAAGATCTGATGTGTTTGTTGGAAGATTTTCTGATTTTTTGATGGAATTTATCTAATATGTTACTAATAGGGACTTGTTGCTTTTTGTACTAAAAATGATTGATAACCTTCTGAATAAACTAATCATTTATTGACGAATTCTGTTACAGGACTCATCAGAATCTCTCGTATTCTGAAAAAAATTGAAAATTGCGGAATCGATGTATTTTCACCTTAATGTCAGTGTTTTTGAAGAATTTCAACCGAGTGAGTTATTTTTGGATCACGTGTATCCATTGATTTATTTCATATCCGTTGTTTGAATGGAAATGGGTTGTACAACTCTGTCCTTGACTTTTGCGTAAATTCCATCAACTTGACCGTCATTTTTCGCGGTTTTATGGGCTTTTGAATGACGAATTATTACTCCCCATTGTGACAATGAATTACTACATTAGTATTATTGATCGCTGAGCAAGCTTACTTGAAAGGAGGGATTAAATATGGAGCGTTTGAATTTGATTATATTATGTCAAATTGCTGAGATTGGGAGAAAAAATAATGTAAAAATAATAACGGTACGTACACTTAGACTTACTACTTGAGCGATAAGAAGAAAATTGAGAGGATAAAAAATGAAGAAAAAGTTCAAAGATGTTATCAAAAAATATGTTGAGTACCTAAATTTAAATTTTGTTGGTATAGTTGATTTTTGTCAACTTTTTATACGTGACCATTAATCAATCACAATTTTTTGACTTTTGGAGAATTTTTCAACTTGGAAATATGATCAAAATTTTCACAATTTTTCATTTCAATCGATTAATTCATAATTTTTGATCATTCTGTAGCCTTTAGGAAGTTTTGAAAAATTCTACCTCGAAACCGTGTGAAATTATTTGAGATGCTGAAAAGTTGGTTTCCATCTATACTTTCGGGGTGCTCAGCCTATTGATCGATTATTTCACCGAGTTTTTTACCGGTCTAAAAATGATTTTCCACGTCTTTGGTAGAATTTTGAAAATATTTGACTGAATTAGACTTCAGATCGACTGAATGTTATAAAATTTTGTTTCAAGAACAATGTTTTATAGCCATTCAAATTTTCGCTTCAAATTAAAGAGTTATGTACCTATTTCCAAGTTTTGGAAAATTCGGTGAAAATTGAAAGATTAATTTTGATCGATTGTATTTGTATTCTGGTGTTTTTTTGGGGGGGGTGGGGGTGGGGGGGAGGTGTTTATAATTATGTACCTACTTGCGTTCATTCTACAATCCAATTTAAATTTAAATCAGGGTAGAGCGTTTTAAGTGGTTCCATAATTGCGAGTACCAAAAAAAAAAAAAAAACAAATCAAGAGATGTAAAATTCTTCCCACTTTTGCTATGATTTCGTCTCTTTTTTTTAGGTTTTTAGGTTTCTGGCGAGTCGTTTTTACTCTTCCCTCAATTCGGAAAAAGTAGGAGCCCAACTCCCGGCATTGGTTTTCTCAGTTTTGGGTGTACTTTTGGAAATTCAAAAATGACGGTTTTCTGAGATTTTAGAATTTTCTTTTTAGATTTGCAATAAAATAAGTACACTAATTACTTATGAAGCTAAAATTAACTTCTCCAATCGAATTTTATCGTTTCCAGTCATACCGGAGCCTCCAGCGCGATTTTCGATTTTTTCAAAAACTTTTTATTCTTCCAGAAAACGAGGAAATTAATGTGGGTGGCTACAAGTTATTGAACCAGCATAAGTATTTTTATGAGGCAAAAAATTGAAAAAATCAAAAATTTTATGATTGTAGAGTAATTTTTGAAACCTGAAAATACCCACTTTATCACCCATTCGAATTCCATCGTTTTCGGTCATTCTAAAGTATCTAGCACAATTTTTGAGATTTCCAGATTTTTCGAATTCACCCTTCAAGAAATGCTGAAATTGACGTAAGCAGTCAAAGATCAAGTTTTGGTTTATGCCTGCCATGGTTCAAAATTTTAATTTAAAATTGTTCTAAATCTTTGGCTTTACTATTTTAAAGAAAAAAAATGTCATTCTGCCAAAAACATCAAAAAAGCTCGGTTTTGGTCGAAATTGCCATAAAGTGTCGTTTCATGCCTAAAATCGCTGAAAAGTGTCGCTTGTTTGCAAAAAATGTCAAATATCTTACTTTTTTCCAAAAATTATCCAAAAGTCTCGCTTTTCTACCAAAAAAGCCTACCTTTGGTAAAATGGTCAAAGTCTTGTTTTTCGGTAATATTTTCCAGAAAAAATTTGCAAAAAGTGTATCACTTTTTCACCAGTAGTTCTCAAAAAGTCTTACTTTCTTACCTAAAAATTGCTAAAAAATTGTCAAAAGTCTCTTTTTTTGCCAAAAATTGTTGAAATTTCATTGTTCTGATAAAAATTATCGAAAATTGTCGCTTGCATACAATGTCAAAAAGTCTCTATTTTTTTCTATAAATTGCTTGAAAGTTTCGATTCTTTCCCAAAAAAGCTCTGCCTTTTGCAAAAGTTGTCCAGAATCTCGTTTTTTTTTGTCAGAAATTGCCAAAAATTCTCAACTTCAAGTCAAAAATTGTCTAAAAGATTACTAAAAAGTTGCGAAATGTCTTTGTTTTCGGACAATAATTTGGAAAAAGTATAATTTTTTTGCCTGTAATTTCCAAAAAAGAAGACTTGGAGCTATTGAAAAAGTAGGTAGGTACAGTTTTTTGAAAACAAACAAATAGAAAATTACCGTTTGATTACTAAAAATTCTGTTGTATTTCGAAAAATTTGCTTCGGCTGCTGAAATATTAGGTTATGGAGGGGGGGGGAGGTGAGGAGGGGTTAAGACTGAGCTCTTCCGAAAGCTCATTTCTTCAAATTGGAGACGGGTCTCTCGAATGATTCCTTTATAAGAAATTTTATCAGCCGATAAAAGTGTGCTGAAGTCATCTTTCTTTTCACGCTGTCAAAAATGCTTCATTTTTTAAATTTTCTCAGGTCTACAAGAGAATGGTTCTTATTCATTTTTAACCAAAAAGTCGCCTCTTCCCTTCCCTCCCCTTGAAAAAAAAACATTAAAATTTCTATTCCCTCGTCAAATGTTTTTCAACAGTGAATATAAGTACATCATGCAATACTAACGCGTTGAAATTAAAGTCATCCAGTTAATAATAATGGTTTTATTGGTTCCGGCATCGGCAGTCATTTTCTATGTACTATTCAAGGCATTGGGTATGCTGTCTAAATTTCTTTATACCAGATTGGTTGCCTAAACGTATTTTTGTGAGGCGTTCGCCATGAAAAAAATGTGTGAGTTATACCTAGTGTATTTTTCCTGTCTCTGTCTGTCAATTGTTTATCATTATTATTGACGTAATTCCAAATCATTATTTACGAAAAATTTCGTACGTGTAGCGCATGCATCCGTTTGGATAATTAATAATGTTTTTGCTGCCACGTGTGATATGACATATGAAAAATTGAAATCGAGTATTTTTAGACTTTAGTGCACGGATAATTTTTTATTTTCTTGAGTAAGGTCATTTTTTTTATTATTATTGCAATTGTGTCTTATAAAAATCTGCATTTCTGTTTATGTACGAGTACTGACCTGAATGAAATTAAGTTGAAATTCATCGAGCTAAAAACTAAAAAAAAGGTACGAAACCGATGGTAGATATCGTGACCGAAGATTATCGCGTGTTTAAAATCGCTTTACTTACATGAAAAAAGTGAAAAAGTACGTAAAAAAAAATATATGAAATATAAGATCGAGCTAAAGTATGAACTCGTATCTTATCAAGTTCAACTTTTACCATTTTCGTGTCCGCGTGTTGAAAACACAGTGGTCATGGTGAATCATAAAAAAAAGCTCATAGGTAGTACAAAAAAAGCAAATAAAATGACGAAACGATGATACGAGTATAGTTTCAAACGTTCGAATAAAAATCCTACTGTACCCTACGTTACGTTAGTTTTATTGTGTTTGAACTTATTTATAAAATAGTCATTAGAATTATGTTACACGAATGTATCTCGAGTACATAGATATTGGCAAAGCCCCAGTAAACTTGTTTATTAAAATGCAAAAAAAAAAAATTATCTGATGGAAAGTAAAGATTTTGATTTAAAGAGTACCTATGTTTGTAGTATGTGTGGATCTAGGTAACGAGGAATTTTTAATTTGGTCATTCTGTCTCCAGAATGAAAAAAAAAAAGTATAGGTAATTATACGAGTCAAGATGTTGAATATAAATGCCTCGATTTTAAATGCTGAAAAAATTCATTCGCAGCGTGCGAATAATTGCATTTTCACTGGCTTATTATAAGGCGCATTTCTTACGCTGGCTTTACATATTTTTTTTTACCACCTGAGAAATATTTTGGCTTAATTCCCAAGTTAGCTATGCGCTCGTATGTATTTTACCACATACGTGTATTTATCGAATGAATTTATGTATAATGCTACAAACTAATTCGTGTTTTATGTGCTGGTGGATCTGGGTACATGTTGCACGTGCTAAATTTTCAATATGTTTGGTGTTTTTTGGCTATATGGATTTTTATGAAACATATGCGAAATATGTACACATGTTGGCGAGATCTTTCTCGCGATAACGGTTTAGGCACTAGGCAGTTGGTGTTAATGGACGATTGTGATATTCTTTTAATCGTAAGTCGAAGATAAATTCGCATTATTGATGTAATTTTCATAACGCATGATTGGATTCAGTCCAATCGTTAATAGGTGAATTTGTTTTCGCGTCTGATGTGAACCCGATGCTGAAAAATTATTTGTTTTTAATTACCAAGGTTATCACGTTCGCTCGAATGTATGTAAATTCTGTGCTGTGGACGATGGCGTGAAAATGAATTATTGGGATGCTGTCTGGAGTATTTTTAGACATTTTTTTATTTTATTCGTATTTTTTATCTTTCCAGAGGGTGGGCATAAAGTATATTTTAGTGCTTGATTTTTGAAATAAATCTGAACAATGTTTTATAGGATGAAGAGATTTTTTTTCATTTTGAAATAATTTTTTAAATTTCAGTGGTTTTTTTCCTGTGGTTTATTTTTAAAAGAAAACATTCGTGAAACGTTGAAAAAATTGACCAAATTTTTTTTCCTATAATGATGTGAGAGGTTTTGCAGTCAATTTATTTTAAATCCTGTTTTTTTATTTTCAAACTTGATACTTTCATTTTTCGTAGCGTTAATTTATTTGAAAAGGTTTGACCGGAAGAGAAGAAGGGGATGAATGGCGATTATTTTGAACAAATTTTCAAAATTCATATTTTTCAAGCAAGTATTTCAGTTGGTAGGTAGATGTTCAAAAATTCTAGCAAAAAAATGAATTTGGGAATTTGGTCTAAATGGTTTTGAAAATTGTGGAAATACGAGCATTTTGACCCCCCCCCCCTCGGAAGAAGAATCAGGCACTTTCGAAAATGTGGAAAGATTGTCTTAAAAACTGAAAAAAATAAAGAATTTGGAGGGGAAAATGAAAGTGTGCCTCTCCCCCTCCCTCCAAGTCACAAAAAAGGCCTGGTTGTTGCTATCCATTTTTTTCAGGGAATATCCATTTTTGAAGGAGAAAGTGAAAGTGCATTTTGCATCAAGTTTTTCTGCTATTTTGTGATACGTTTTTTGTCTCCAAAACTTGGGGGCTGAAATCCGTAGAAAAAAAACTTTTGGACAATAGTACCCATTTACATCACTCCTCACTCAATTTTTAATGCATAGGTATAATAATTGTTGGCAAAATTTCGTTCTTTTCAGATGGCAAAAATCGTTCTTGAGGTGATAATCTGATTGCTGATTAACCCCAAAATGTAGGTATGTACTTTAGTTGAAGGTATTCAAAATACATGAGCAGTTTTCTTGAATTTCATACTCACTCTCAGTGAATATAGGTATTTGTCTTTGGTGGTCTGAAATTTTTAATTTTTTTCACGATTTTGAATGCCAAATGTGGAGATTAAATTATTTGTGAAAAAAAATCTGACTAGTAAAAATTATATGACCACTTAAGACCATTGGAAGTAATTTTCATGACATGGGGGGGGGGGCAAGGAGGTGAGGAGTGGGCTACAGCAAATACAGAAAAGTTGGAAGAGGGAAGAAGCAATGAGAAAATCGTATCTGATGATTTCACCAACTCAGGATGATTGTGCTGTAAATCTCCCTCCTCTTCATTCTTCATTTGAACTTTTCTATTATAAATATTGGTATGTCTATGTATTTTTCAAAAAGTTGAAAAAAGGTAAAAAATGTTACTTGAAGTACCTGGACCAGGGTTCTATTGGTGAAAAATTATTCTCAGTGATCATTTTATCTTTTCAAAATTTTCGATTCTTTCTTACAAAATTTTCTGAGCAAATTTCTCACCAGCAAAAATTTCTGTTAATTTTTTATGAAAAAAAATCAAAATTATATTAGATTGATGTAGAAATATAGGCATTATTTCACAATCTTCGGAAAGATTGAAAATTATTTCGAGCCCCTGAAAGATCTAGAAAATTCGCTGGAGGCTCCGCAGTCCAGAATGATTCAAAATCACTACCACGTGAATTTCGAAGGTCGAAGATTTCTTCATAAAGATAGCAACAATTAAAATTTTCAAAAAAATTTGCCAAAAATTGAAAAATAAAATTTATTACATATATGTACTCAAAATTGAACTATCTTGGTGAATTTTTGATTTTTTTCTTGCTTCGTCTGAACATTTTTCTCGAGGTAAAAATATGCACATTTTGCATCTTCAGTAAATTTTGGAAAAAATTTCAAAAAATGGCACCAATTTTGGGATTTTATGAAACAACTTCCTTAATGTAGAATTCTACTAAAAAGGTAGGAAGTGTTCGGGTAGATGTACAAAATATATTGAAGAGGAACTTTTCTTTGTTTAGAAATCATTTTCTCGACAATTTTTACCCCTCCCCTCCTTCCATCCTCTGTAAAAATTAACGATATTTAAATGAGTATAGGCACCTACCTGTTCATTAACAAGTTCTTGTTCTTGTTCAACTTCCAGTCTATGCGGCGATGAATTCATCAGTCTACTATCAGATCTCTGAGGCTCGATTAACGATGGCGGAAACCTGCATAAGTTATTCCTGGGATGTTGCTGAGTGCCTTCGTAATGCGGTAAACCTGCGACTGTAAATGGAGTAGCAACAGCTCCTGGAATTGGTGGCTGAGGTATGAATGGAAGAGCATTACGAGATTGGTGATTTTCAATTGGACTATAAGGAACTTCTCTGAAATGATCAGGTAAATTGAAATGAAAACGTTTGTAAAGACGTTAACTAATGTTACGAGTATTTTACAAAAAGCATTTCTTAGCAGATTCTATAGGTAGCGTTTTTATTGAATAGCGAGAAGATGAAAATTACGAAATAGCTCGTGTATATTTAAAAAAAATACCCTGGTACCTTTCGATCACGACTGGTACGCTACCGCCTGCGTTTTTGAATAAATTTAACGCATCCGAATGTCTAAGATCACGAGCATCGTAGTTGGCGATTTTTCTAATAACGTCGCCTTTTTGCAAAACACCATCGCTGGGACTACCAACGATTACCTATTGCAACACATGAAGTCACGTATAGGTGATTACATAGTAATATATCGAGTGTTACTTTTATGGAAATTTATACTAGTTTTCTTCATTACCTTGGTAACGACTAAAGGGCAGTCTAAATCGCATCCGCCTGATAAACGGAATCCCCATGGAAGTGAAATACCATCTCGATTTAAAGTTAGTGCAAAAACTGCTATCTTATTCGGCATCGGTGTTTTTGAGATCGCGTGATAACGAGTACTTGAGGAAATTATGCGACGATGACGAAACAATATAATAAGGATATGTTTAACTAAAAACAATATAGGATGAATCGCGACAAAAGAACTGTACTATAGGTAGATTACATGATACCGAAATATTACACAAATTGGGTAAAAAATCGAATAAAATCGCGCCAATATATGGTTTATAAATCGGTAGATGCGATATAAGAATCGCAAGGTCTGACTACGGATATAAACTGCGCTAAATTGTTGATCTACCGCATTATCCCCGGGCCCCGTCCACCAAAACTATGTCAGCCTTCGCAATAAAGTCTGTACAATGCTGATACCGTTTTGGCAAATGAAGATTTTTCCTAACATCTTCACTATTATTAGAGCTAGAAGTTCAAATAGTGCGTTCGTGTTTGCATTTTGTGTATGTACGAGTACGTAGGTACCGTACGTTCTTACATGTGTAAACTTGATGCAACGTACAAGTTTACAATTTATACCATGTGCGTTGACGCCCCAACTCGGTGTCTTGCGGTTTCCTCGTCCTCTCCTCATCTCCTGTCCTATGTACTCTCTGGTAATTCTTTCTTGAATCAGTTTTTGAGTTGTAAAAACAAACATTTTATTGAATTTTAGGGAGATGTGAAGGGCCAGACTTTGGATGTGGGATGTGGATTGTGTATTTTCAATTTTTTTTGCTTCAATTACGACTTGAGGATCAGAAAATGAAATTTAATCCAATTTTTATGTTCAAATTTTAATTCTGGTTGAGATTGTACATGTTTGATATTTTTTCAAAAAGAATGAATCTGGTCAGTTCACCAATTTTGGTCATTTTTTTCAATATGGAACGGGGTCCCATAGCTCATAGGGTGTTTCTAGTTGTATCTTAAGTGCAGTCACATTTGAAAACCCAATTTTAATACCCGGGCATTGCATAAAATGGGCAGTATTTTATTAAAGGGATCAATTTTTCAAAAAACTGGGTAAGATAAATGTAATTGGTCAGCTACAACTCAGAAATTTTTCATCACTAAGTTCAAATTCGACATACCCTAAGTAGGAAAAATGTGTCTTTAAGGGGCAAATTTTTCGAAAAAAAAAAAAGAAAAAAGAAAAGAAAATTTTAAAAGTTTGATTGGCAGCTGCAATCCTGCCAGTGTTCAATTCAGATCTTATCAAAGCTGTTGATAGTCAAAACCAGCTCAGAGCGAACCCCCCTCCCCCCTCCCCAATAAAGGAATCATCGCCTGAAAAAAAAACATTATTCCTAAATTGTGTACTTGTTTTTAAAAAGAACACGAAAATCGAATTTTTATATGAATTTTTCAAGTTATACCTCACGGATTGATGAATTCATTATACTTCACACTATGAAAAATCGAATCAATTTTTTAAGTTTGCATGACCGACAAAATGCAAATTTTCAAAATTGATTTTTGGAGTTCGCATGACCCTCCCTCCCCCTCCCCCGATTACAAAATTTAAAATTGCATGCATGGCCCCCAAATTATGAAATTTCTAATTGATATTTCGAGCTTACATAGCCTTTATAATTACAAAATTGCAAATCAATTTCTAGACCCTGCTTGACCTCTAAATTACGAAATTTCAATTTGCATTTTGAAGCTCTGGGAAGTCAGACAAACGGGCAGACGACCTTGAGAGTCCCAACAGGCAGACAGAAAATGTTGGGAAGCCAGACAAGCACACAGACAGCCTTGAAAGGCTAGACAGGTACATAGGTCAGTGACCTCTAGAAGCCTGACTAGTAGACAGACGACCTTAAGAAGACAGCAATATTTTCGAACATCACCTATCAGCCATCGATGAAATGTTGTGTGAATTTTTTGGGTTTTGATAAATAGTTACACTGTTTTTTGAGAATTTTCAATTTTTTTTTAGGAAAATGAAAATCTGATCTGAGAAATTGAAATTGAATCGGAGTTTTCAAAATTCAAAAACGATATTTTGTCTATTCATTATTTACTCTTCAAATGTATAAAAATGTAATGTACTAACACCAAGTGATATCTTAGGTAAATACGAATAAAGGAACAAGTCAATGATTAAAATGCTTAAAATTAAAATGAAAGAATGTTGACCATTGAAAATTAATACCGACTGAGGTAGCTTATTTCTATTCAAAACGAATGACCAACTACATACATGATACCTTGGTAAATTTAATTAGGTAAATACGAATAAAGGAACAAATCAATGATTAAAATGCTTAAAATTGAAATGAAGAATGTTGACCTTTGAAAATTAATACCTACTGAGATAGCTTATTTCTATTCAAAACGAATGACTAACTACATAATACCTGGGTAAATTTAAGTTTATGTGACAATTACAAAAATGAATATTTTATTTTGGGAATAGGAATGTAAAAAAATCACAAAAACGTTGTATGAAAATTGAAAATCGTAAGTGAAAGCACAATCTTGCTGCTCCTTGCAAGATGGATTTAATTATTCTCGGTGATTTCGAGTTTTCTCAGCCACGTACTTTATTCTGCAATCGTTTCCTGGATTAAGTTTTAGATGCAGTTTTTCTGATTTCCAAAATTTTGTTTTCCAATTGCAACAGCTCTAGAATGAATTGCAAGTAAAGTTTAGAATCACACAAACGACTGCAACATGCAAATTCATGAGAGGAGAGAAAAAAAGTAGTACGAAGAGGCATGTAATTTTCAGTTTAGCATTTTATCGATTTAATTATTTTCTACTGGCGAATTTTTGAAAATGGTGGAAATATGTGTCTTATTGGAGTTAATTTTCCTCAAAAAAAGCAAACATGGAGGTAAAAATCTCCTATTTTTTCAACTTTGAAAATTTAAAAATTAAATTGAATAAGTACATAAATATCTTACCAGCACTGAATAGGTTTTTATGAATCCAGGCAAATTCAAAATTCACCCTTTCCATCGTTAAATAATTTTCAAGGCAGACAATTGTAGCATCTATTTCACGTTTTTTGTTTTTCGTAAACTCTCTAAAGGAACAGAATGGATCATTTATTAATTTTTATATTTATGGGTTTAGGCCAGCTCTGTAAATTGCCAATATCGGACAGACATCAACCCAATAGGTAGCGATCACTTTTTTGAAAAAATCAAAATTATTGCGATTTTGAAATGGTTTACATATCAAAACTATAAATATGTTAGGAGAAACCATTCATATGTCAGGAACAATGCTGATCAGCTGGTCATCTAATTGTGAGATTAGTGATATTTAGTAGAGTCTAAGATTTAAAAAGATTGGCAAGTATTTTAAAGCCTTAAAAATTTTGTGTCCGCTATTGGGCAAAAAAACACCATTTTTCAAAAAAATATATTGCACCTCCAAAAGTATTTTGAACCTAAATTAAACACAAATGAAGAGGAAAATTCAAAGTAGGTACCTAATATTTCCGTAATTCAAGTAATAATAAAATTTTCGCCTTATTTCGTCCGGTATTGGCGATTTACCTTAATATCTAAAAATTACTTTTCTATCGACGAGTTCGTGTTGATTTCTTTTCTCAACTTTCGTACCTCTTCTTCGGCATTACGATGGTTGCATCGGAAAGAAGTGAAATCGCTGTTCAGTTCGGATACAAGCTGTTTCAGTTTTCGGGTAGATGAAAGTAATTCATTCATCTTTTCTTCATTCGATTTCAGATCATTGTCCTGTACAAAAGTGGGGATTGTCTTAGAAACGAAGAAAACACCATTTTCGGAGGTGGTACTTAATAGGTATTTAAAACATCAAAACTTACTTTTTCCTCTTTTGGTTTTGAAGTTCGATTCTTTTTTGGGCTTCGATTAAATAGGCCTTTGTTCATCCAGTTCACCATGGTGGTATTTTCTTTCCGAATTTACACTACAAATTTCGTACCAAGTAGCACAGTTTGAATAAAAATAATTAGGCACGTTCGTATATTCTATGACAAAATAAACAACCGGTTGGTATCAATAAATATTCCGACTGACTAAGCTAATAGCTCCTTCTCCTTCAAAAGGCAACTGCATTGTTATCTCAAATAATTTCGATTACGCTGAATTGCCCGAATTTATCAGTTGTTGAAATGGTTGTTACTCTGTCTCTGTCACTCATAAACAACAAAAGTTCTAGATTTCGATCGACGATTAAGTACGTGAGCGATCCATTCATTTTGCGACCGATTCGAAGCAGACTTGAATTTTCGCTTAATCAACTTGACTAACAAAGACGTGTAATTATTTAAAACGCAACAGATCCCTGTATTAATTCCCTCAACTTGAATCATAAACGAACAAAACAACTATAACTCGAAGAGCAATGAAAAAATTAATATATTTCAATTTAAATTCAACATCCGTGTGATTTCTTTACAAAACGTTCAAGTTTTTCATCAAGCAGTTGTTGACATTTTTTGTGAGCTACTTTGTCGGTGTTTTGAGTTAGGTATAGGTACCAGGTTTCCTCATTATATTACTCGTAGTATTATGATGAATTAATAAAACAGGTCAGTTTTCTAAAGTTCATGTTGGGAATTTTCCAAGTTCAAATAAAACGAATTATTTAAAAAGATTATATGTAGTTACCTACTGTAAAAATTTTCATTATCTAATTAAAAAGTCACATAGGTAATTACGGAAATTTCATAGGTATCATTTTACCTGTACATATACATGTTCCATCTGTCACGCAAAATGATTAATCATGTTTAACCCTGTTGCATTAATTTTACATTCACGCGCTCACCTGGTCTTATGACTGGAGTAATTTACGAGTTTCGTTATCTATTTTTTTAATCCGAAATTTCTATAGGAAAATTGGAAATCAAATGCATAAACCGTATCACATTGTAGTTGGATCGTATCACACTGAACCTATAACTTTATCATTTCACAGTAAAACCCTCTTGAAGTACATTTATAGGTATTTTTTAAAGCCATAATTTCTATTTTAGTCAAAGAACAATGCTTTATTTCAAAATACGAGTAAGAGAGAAAAGATTAGTGTTTTTGGAGGAAGAGTGTAAGATTAGTGTTCAGCTGTTGATTTTTTTTTCAATTCCAAGCAGAAATAAGTGTCGTATTTTTAAAAATTACTTCAAATTCTGACGTACCTACTTAAGAATCTGGGCTCAAATTTTGACATTTCACGGAAGTACCTATCTAATTAAATCAGTTGAATCGGATACCTGCCTTCAATGTATAGTAGGCTGTGGGAAAAACTGAAAAAGATTTAATGAATGAATTTGAGTGATTAAAACATCTTAATTACATAATATCAGCGTTCTCATTAGAGTAATAGGTATTACCTAAATTACAATTAAGAATACGATATGAATAAGACGCTTCTTTGTACCTATCTGACCATAATTATACAGAGAAAAATTGAAAGAACTGATAGGATATTAATTATTACACATCGTTTTAGTATTCTACACAAGTGCATACCTTCTTTGATTAAAAAAGAAAAACTGGTGTAAAGTCTCCTCTTTCAAATTCAAAGAATGATTTAAATTATGGATATGTTTTTTCTCAAATTCACTCAATGTTTGAAATTCCAAAATAAAAAAAAGCCCTGAAAAATATCAGAAAGTCTTATTTGAAAATTTGATAGGTAGTTGTAATTACCTAGGTAATTTTGGTAATTCATTGATTTTTTCCTGAAATTTGTCATTCAGTCAGAAAATCAACAAATTTGTGCTAAGCTTTTTTTTAGATTTATCTGGGAAGAAGGGAAACAAATTTCAGAATGAATTTACTTTTTTTTTGCGAATTTATTATTTTATGTAGTCGCGGGCCAAAAATGAAAATCACGAATTGGAGAGTCGTTATTTTCTTAAAACCAGGAAGAAGTGTCTATAGATCACTTTGATCTTCTCAGTGAGAGAGCGGTGATCTCCCATTTGAACGGGACCGTGATTTTGGAAAGATCCAAAGCACATGGTCTGAATCCCCCATAACCAAAATTTCAGCTGCCCAAATTCATTTTTCGATTTTTAGTGATTTTTTGAACATCCGAATTGACCATTTTCGGCGATTAATGTTTTTTTTTTTTTAAATATACCTATGTATATAAAATTTATTCTGTAAACATGATGAAAATTAGACTTGAAACTGCTGATATCAACTTCCAAGAACCGAACTTCACAACTTTCGATTTCTCCAGAATTTTAAAATTTCTCCTGAAAACGTGAAAATTTATTTGGGCCTCATTAAGGAGAAATTCAAGAATTCTGATGACCTCAAAAATCACACTTGAGGCTCCAGAATGCCAGAGAATGGTGAAACTCGGTTCAAGGAAGTAAATAAGTATTAGTTTCAAATCAATTTTTTTTCACTGAATAAATTTTATATTTTTTTAAAAACACATAAATTTCCAAAAATGGTTAAAAGCTTTCTAGCTCGTCGCTTCAAGTTCAACCAATCGTGAGATATGAGCTTTCAAAGTTCAACTTTTTCAGAAGAGATTGCTAATGCATGAAAATGACCAATTACGACGCTCGTTCCGTGCCCTTCAACCTTCTGAAGATTTAGAACGAAGTGCTGATTATTTTACTAAATCATCGAAGAGAACTCCTAAAAAATGTTGAACAAAATTCGAAAACCAAACTCAAAACTAGACTACCATCGAGTACATTTTTACATGATACCTACCTATCTAAATTCAGATTAGATGGACCAATTTTTGCATTTTTGAATAAATTATTCTTTGTAAGCTGAAAAAAAATGTTGAGTACCTATTTAAAAAGCCTTACAGCTTTCCTGAATGCTTTAAAAATTTGTTTCAGGTTTTGATTTCTTGACGAGAACAAGAAGTTACTTAGGGGCATAAAGAAATTTTGTATTCATTTATTCACTGAAAAAATTCAATTTTGTTCGACATAATCATAAATGAACTCACAAATTACGAACTGTTTGTTAACATTTTTGTATGGGTAGATTCAGTTGATTTTTAATAATGAGGCTGGAGAGAGGAATGGAAAAACTGATATTTATTCCTTTTATTTTTTTCATCGTGTACATTTTTTGGGGTTAATACTTATCATATCACTAAGATGATTATTTTGAAGTACATTTTTTTCAATTTTCAGAAATATCAAAATATGATTACATTTTGTTGAGAATGTTGACCTTTCAGCTTCAGCAAAATATCATCATTTTATTATTTTTTTTAATTTAATTTTAAATACGATTTTTCTCAAAACATTATTTAATTTATTTTCTTTTGATGCATTTTTTTAAGGTATAAAATATTTGAGTGTTGGGAAAGTTAAGTTCAGTTGTTTTTTGAATTTTTGTTTGTTCTGTGTTTTAGTATTGAATTGATGAACGTCAGCATCATCAGCAATGAAAATTGAATGAACTTGAAGATTTTATTTTATTTGCTTATTACTGATGATATTGATTTGTTGATTTTGATCAACTTGTCAACTCAACATAATGAAGGAGCCAGGACTGCCAGGAAGTTGCGGTAATGTTCTTCGCTGGCTCACTGCTGGCTGGATTGGCAGGAAATCAAGGAAATGAGCTGGCCCTGGAGAGAATCGATTTTGTTCCAGCACAAAATTAATGAAATCCTCCAAAAAAACTCTTCAAAAAAGAATTACACCCCGCCCTCTCCAAGATTCCTAATGAACCTACTTCATGAACAAAAATTAAAAATTTCAGTAAGAAAATGTTATGATATCATGGTGGAATCCGCCCCTAAGAAAAACAACCTACCACTTCACCATTTATCATATAAGACAATCTATGAAACAGCTAATGAGCCAAAAATTTGGGGGCTGACAAATCTTCCACACTCCAGAGTCAAGTTAGATTACTAAACTTATTTGAGGGATCTGTCCGCCCAAATTTTTGGCTCATTAGCTGTTTCATAGATTGTCTTATATGATAAATGGTGAAGTGGTAGGTTGTTTTTCTTAGGGGCGGATTCCACCATGATATCATAACATTTTCTTACTGAAATTTTTAATTTTTGTTCATGAAGTAGGTTCATTAGGAATCGTGGAGAGGGCGGGGTGTAATTCTTTTTTGAAGAGTTTTTTTGGAGGATATCAGTACTTTTTTTTCTACAATTATTGTGATGAAGTGTTTAATCTAATGAATGAAAATAGCATTGGTGGCAGGAGCATGCAGAGAGTGGACAGATTACTGGACATTTGTCATTAAACTGACTGGAATAAAAACAGTGGGTTTTCAAGAGTGATGGGGGAAGGGGTTGACCAAAAATTCACCGATCAGTAAAAAAAAGACTTTCAATTTTGTCAAATAAAATGACAAGTAGCGAATATAAATTTCTAAAATGAAATGAGAGCTGAAATGACAAGTTTACCAATAATTGATAAAAATACCTATTAAAAAATTATTATTTTCCTTTTTGAATTTTTTGAAGTTTCAAAATGGAATTTTTTAGTTTAGGAAAAGGATAGAAAAAATAGCTGAGTGATGCGAGTGAAAAAACGTTCAAAAATTCAAGAGGTGAAAAACAATTATGCTTTTCAGGTTCCATTTTTTGCCTTCAAAATTTTGGAATTTAAATGTCAACTTTTTAAAAATTTAAATTTTGAAAATGTAAACCAAACAAACCTGAACAAAGTAAAGCAAAATGTCATTTCAAGAAGTAAAAAAAAAACATGTTTTTTCAGGTGAAAAAATGTATCTTGTTTGTTTTAAATAAATTTGCGTAATGAAATTTTTTCCATGTTTACTTAAAAAAAAAAACAAGGGCAAAAGAAAATTTGTACTTTAGGAAGTGAAAAACAACGTTTTTTTACAATTTATTTTTAAAAATTGAACATGTTAAATAAAAATCATATTGAAAAAATCAGCTTACAAAATTAAAAATTGAAAAAAAATTTTTGATTCTGATGGGGTTCGAACCAGAGTCTACTGCGTGGTGAGCGGAAGCTTAAATCATTCAGCCGCTAGGCTGTTCAACGTTTTAGCGCATTTCAACTGCATACAACGCCGCCAACACGTGTTGTGCTTCAAAGTTAACGGTCATTTTGATATTGAGCATTTTATGCACAATAATAATAATTATTGCGCATAAAACCAAAGCTCCGTTTACTTTGAAATTAGTAAAAGGCACTTTTACCATGTTCAGAGTATATTTGAACAAAATTTCAGCGTTATTGGTGCAGTATTCGAAGCTGTAGCTTTGTCTAAAGAATCAAAAATGGCGAAAATTAGTATTATAAATTTACTGTTTCTTTAGACAAAGCTACAGCTTCGAATAGGGCACAAATCACGCTGAAATTTTGTTCAAATGTACTTTCAACATCGTAGATGTGCCTTTTGATGTACGTACATCTATCCCAGCTTTGGTTTGATTGTACTTTGGATAAATATACTGCATACTGCTCGTTTTTTTAAAATTTGTCATTTTTCAGCATCTTTAGACTCCACTCAAGCTTGATGTAATGCATTTAAGCATTCCTTACATACATTTCAGCAACGCTAAATTTTTCTCCACTCCGATTGGCTCTCGCGTTCTCGCACGATCCCACCCACCGAACTCTTATCATCGTTATCAATTTTGAACTTGGAAAATTTTTTAAGTTTCATGCGAACCTGTATCTAGCTTTCAATACACAGACAATTTACGATCTAAATGACCATATTTTATTATGCAAAAGGTACAAAAACAAAAAAAATTATCGAATACATATGCCTTAGTGGCTTAGCTTAGTTAGATTAACCAACAAAATGAAATATTTTATAGTTATAATGCTTTTGGTAGCTTTTGGTTTTGCTCTCATTAGTCATTACAGTACAGTAAACAGTAACTTCATTCACTTAGGTACGAAATTTCATAAAATAATGACTCAGATTTACAACATAAACTAAATAATCACCAAAGTGACCAAAATCAACAAATAAAATATATTCCTTATCCTTTATCGCGCATCGAATTTCGCATACATTAACAACATTGGAAACGATAACACTATTGGGCGGTAAAAGGTAAATCACCGGTTTTAATTTTGTGGCTGAAATATAATGGGCTCCATTTCTGCATTGTCTATTTCCGATGTAATTTGCGATAATCCGAAGGGTGCACAATGCTGCAGTTTCGATGTGAGCTTGAAAATTTTTGTAAGTTCAAAAATGGCAATGATGATAAGGAGTTCGGCAGGTGTCGGGCGAGATCGTGCATGAACGCGAGAGCCAATCAGAGTGGAGAAAAATTTAGCGTTGCTGAAATGTATGTAAGGAATGCTTAAATGCTGATGTAATTGGGCTACAAAGCTCAATTTTTGCATGAACATCAAGTTTGTGATGGAGAAGTGCCTTTTGATATTTTGGGTCAATTTTGAAAATTTTTGGGGCCCAAAAAGGGGGGGTGCAGGGTCAATTTTCGAAAAATTTACAATTTTTTGCTGTTAGTCAGTAATGGTTGACAAATCGAAGCTATATTCCAAATTTCATCAAAATTGGTTCGGCCAATCCTTCAAACTTTGAGTAAGTGTTGAAGAACAATTTCGCCAAAATAACAAAAAAATGGCTACTTGAAACTTTGCGAATTTTTATCGTACAAAAATTATTCTTATATATTCTGAAAGGTCTTTGAAAAATAAGAAAAAAAGTATCTATGCGTTTTTTGAATAAACGCATAGTTTTTGAGAAAATTGCGTTGGAAATATTCTGGGCTAACATTATGAAATGATTTGAGAATATAACTCCGTCTGGCGTTGCGCCGCCTACGGTAACGCGTTTCATGACGCGTTTGAAACCGTGGGAGGGCGGGGTGGCAACGCTACCGCGTCGCCTGATGAGAAACTGATAATAAGAATAAGGTGAGAAATATGAATGAAATGAGAATATTATTATTATATTATTATTCTCTCAAGTCTCAAGTCAAGTCTCAATAGTCAGTCAAATCTCAAATGTCAAATTGAAAATTGAAATTCTCTCATTATGATTCGTTTCAGCTTTTTAAGCAACTGCGCATGCGTCCCTCCGCACAGCTGCTTGAGAGGTCATTCACTGCTGTAAGCCAACTGTGACAATAAAATTCTCTTGTTTTGTTTCCTTCGCAGTGAAGTATTCGGATAACACCCAAGTGTTATCTTTTTTCGACAGCGAAAAAATAAATATTCGAAATATTTCAATATTTTCAAAGTATTTCGCTGAAATCTCCAGCTTTCAAGCTATTATTTATTCGAAATGTTGAAAAATTAGAACTAAAGACATGGATAGGTATGTGGAAAGCTGTATTTTTCGTATCGTATCACCAGCTTTCAAAGCTTAATTAGACCTCGCACCGTTAGCTGCTTTCACAAAATACACTACGAGCTTTCATAAAAAACGTGCTATCTTAAGATAAAACTCTTCACAGTAGATTTAATTTTAGAAAATTAAATTTCTTTTGCACAAATCAATCCATACACGAGCTTATTAATATATTTATATAATCCAATTTAGCTACACCTGCCTTAACAAAGACCAGCTTCTGTGATCGATATCGCTAAATCTCATTTAAAATGGTAGATATTAATCGCTATCTATTTCAAATTCCTTTCTGTAAGCCGACATGTAGTTTTGGGCTTGTATCGCGGATCAATCTCGAAGATCTACGATCTACCATCATGTTCGTGTTTCGATGGGTGTGTTACTGTGTTTTTTTAATAACTCAGTATGATACGAGGTACTTATGATACTTACTTAGTTAAACGTTGCCCTAAATTCTTTCTTTAGAGATGATATTGCTGCTTTGGGGTTTCGACTAAACGGTGGTGATTTTATTTTTTCAGCGTCGTCCATTCCAAAATGATATCTTCGAAGGAAGGATTGGAGAAGATAGATCAGTGCGAAGAAGTCCCAAGGAGGAAATATGTAAGTAGGATGCTGCATCTTGTTAGAATTTTGTACGTAGAATCAAAATGTAAATACACTGAGATATTAGGTACTTCGTAGCCTACTTATTGTGGTACGTCGAACGAGGCGAAAATTCCAACCATGATAATCGCTGGTCAATCGAAATACCTCTGCCTACAAGTGTATTTATTTTGTTTGTGTACAGAACAGATGGACGTAGACATACCGTACGTCTACGTAGCTTTTCAATAGGTATTTGTAGTATCGAAATTCTATACAAGTATCATACAGTCTTAACCTTGGCGGTGGCTATTGTATTACTTTATTCCATACATTTCAAATATCATTAGCGTATATTACGTCCATCTATAGTTATTTGTACCGTTTGATTAGTTCCTTTTGCCCCGTTGATTCAAAAAAAAAAAAAATGAATAAAAACACTTTAGATAAGAATTTATTGTGTTTGGATCTAAATGAACAATATTATAGTTGCGTAATTCTAATCGATTAGGTAGATGGCTAATGCGCATCATTTTTTATACATAATTTCAACGTTAATTAGTTTCGGTAGGAGTCTTGTTTAATTTTTATCCACAAGGTTGATAAATTTTGACGAATTTGTTATTGCAAATTAGCGACACGCTAAATGAGCTCGCAAATACCTCCGTGAAGCTTATTTATTTTATTTTATTTTAAAAGCTTAGTCAGCTTCGTGACGCGCTACAAAGACATTAAAGTGGCACGATGTGACGCCCGAGGCAAATAAATATGTCAGCAAATTTTTATACCTAGAATTTTTTCGCGTGGATACGATACCCTATCGAAGCCAGGGTACAGTAACCTTGCCAAAGCTGAACCATCTTTATCGTATTTTATCATGGTCTACTCGTATTTCATATTTTTGAGAATTCGAATTCGTTAACGAAATTCCAACTTGAACCAAAACCTTATGAAATGATGTTTTTTTTTCTTCTTTGTAGATAATAGAGGTATCAAAATTTATATATCGAGCCGGATACGCGAGGATTAGGTTCAATACGCGAGTAGGAAAGAAATTACCGATAATAACGTCAATTTCCGAAGTTATTATGTAACTAACTCGATTAAATATATTTTTAATGATGGGTAAAGTCATTAACACGTTGCTCATTAAACCCTAAAAACCTGATTTGATTATCTCGCGAATTTTTGAGTTTCCAGAGGGAAGGGAAAAATTGGCGATGGGTGGATATTTGATTTTTTGCACCCACCACGCTATAATATGGATTATTTTATTCAAAGATGTGAACGAGTGGAATCAATCGTAAGGTTAACAGGTTGTGTACAAGCGCTGATAGACTGTGTGTGTGTTTAATATTACAGATTCATTTCGCAGATAATTTCAGCTACGAGCTGATGTAATTATTAATGAGGATCTTGTACAGTTATACACGTGATTACTGCTACTGTTTGAATCAACTGCTCGAATTATTTTGCTAAACTAGAAAATGTTGATTTCCGCGTAAGATTGGTTTCAAGTGAGCCTAATTGAAGGAGTTGCGATTTGAAAATAAGTTTGAGAGGTGAATTCATTCGTAGATGTTCCAAAAAGCCTCTAAGAAAAAATTAATCTCCTGCAAATGGAAAGTTCTATGTTCTACAATCTTTTTCGCAAGGTCCTTATTTTTTTTTTTTTGCTTCACAATTACATTATAATTGTTTTTTTTTCGTTTTTTTTTTTAGTTAGGATTCCTGTAGTTTTTTTTTCAAAATGGACTTTTTGACTGAGAGAATTCAAAGAATTGCAATTCGTTTTTTTTCCACAAACACAAACAGGTGATTCGAGTTAAACTCAATTACTTTGCTTGAGATATCTTCACAACTAAGTCTCGTGCTAAAAATTGATCATCGTTTACGCGTAGAAAATTGAATGCTCCGATCTCTTCATTTTGTTCGCAAGATCCTCAGTTTTTCATTGAAATTAATTTTCAATAGTAAAAAATTTGACACAAACGAGTTTTTTGGAAAATCCAAAAGTTTTGCGAACAATATGGAAAGAATAAAGCATGAAATTTCCTATTTGCAAAGTGTGGTTATTTTTTACTCGGACATTTTTTAAAGATATTTGCAGTAAAAATTGTGAAGCTAAACTTGATTGTCAGATTTTTTCGTGACCTTTTAAATACACTTCCTTGTAGTTAGGTACATATTAATCAACGAATTTTCGAGCTTATCAGAGATCATTCGCTAATTAATTCAGACCCGACGAACAAAATCATCAAAGCAATCAATTTTTGTTAATCCAAAGTACATATCTATTGGTTGAATAATTTTTCAAGTTTTCAAAATTCAAGACCATTTCGTCGTAAAATTATGAAAATTTAGAGTGAAAAAATTCTAAAACGACTGACAACTGAAAGCTGGACGATACAGTTTCGTGTTCTTTTTTTCAAATTTCTCTGCTATACCTACGTTTATTCCACAGCCAAATAGAAATTTTTTATTTTATTTTTTCGAAATCAAATTTTGAAAAACTTGATGATTTTTTGAAAAAGAAAAAATGCAATAAAGTTTTTTCAATTTTGTTTTCTTTAGCATGAGAAGTAGAATTTTTCTTTGAATTTTTGCTTACTTTTTTTGGTCTATTTTGATTTATTTTTTATCAATTTTTTTTTGTTGCCAAATAGACAAATGGACTATCTGAACTTTTTTTAAAAATCATCCCTTTGCGAAACATGCGATTAAAATTAGTTTTTAATAAGTATACGTATTTTTTAGCGTGACGAATAGAATTTTCCATTTTTTAAAAAAATTACCTTTACTTGGACAGAATTTTCTAACCCATTTTGAATCCTTAATCAACTTTTTTTTGCGAAATGGATTTTTTTCGAAATCAACTTTGTAGAAAACTGGTTCAGTCATTTTTCAAAAAACAAAACATGCCCCGAATTGTATTTAAATTCTCAAGAAAAACTTGTTTGTTGACAAAATTATCAAAAAGACTGATTTTTTTGGCCAAAATTTCCTAAAAGTCTTTTATTTGCCAAAGTTGCTAAAAAAAAACTCTTGTTTATTAGTCAAAATTTCCGTCATAATTTCCCTATTAAGTCCTTTTTGTTTACCAAAATTTCAAAAATATCTCACTTCTCTATCCAAATTGCAAAAAGACTCGCTTTTCATCAAAATTGTCAAAAAAGTTTTTTTTATTGCTGAAATTGCAAGAAATTCTTACATTTTGAAATCAAGTTTTTAAGGAAAGATTCGCCTTGTATTTTCCAATTTGATCCCAAAACAGAATTTTTCCCATGTTCTTTTCGAAATTAATTTCAAAGATAAACCAAGTCATTTTCTTTCCAATTTATAAAATTTCCGATTGAGAAGGTACATGATTTTTGAAGATTTATTTTTTCTATGACAATAGATGGTAGAAGAGGAGAAACATTTGCTCAACACGAATGGCATCTGAATCATTGAAACATTTTTGGACTGAGCATAGAAAATTCCAAGGACCATTCCAAAGATTTTAAATGTATGTAAATTTGACTCATTTTTCCAATGAATAAAAATCAAAATGATCAGCAATATGAAAAAACTCAAATTCTTGATAGGTGTAGAATGTGTTTTTTTTTTTTGAAAAAACTGGAAAACATGATTGAAAAAATTGTCTAAACATCAGTGAAATAATGTAGGTAATCATTATCAATCATTATCGACTTAAAAATTCTGTGTTTTGTATTTAAAATTCCTATTCAAAAAAAAAAGTTATTTAGAGGTCGTATTTTAATGATTTTTTTTCTTTGATCTCGTTCATTTTTGTTTTTATTTATATTATTGATATTTTTGGAGGAAGAGGGAGGAAGAAGAACGTAATTCTGGTATTTGAATTATTCCTACCGCTTTTTGGACAATTTTCTAAAGATGTTCGCTCGACTTATATTCAATTTCAAAGATTTTTTTTTTTAAATTTCATTTTTGGGACTTTTGGACCTATTTCACAACATTTGAAAACTTCCACAAAATTTTTGAAAAATCTTTACTCATTTTTGCGTATTACGAATACATTTTTATAATGTTTTAAACAGTATTCGTGCTGTTTTTATTACTTTTATATCATTTTCACCAATATTTTATGTGTTGACACCTTTTTAATCCTATTTTTCTATAATTCTTATCGCTCTTTGTTTTCTTCTTTAAAAAAAAAAGGCATGATTATTACCTCGAGCTTTTCTAGCTGCATTGATTCCGATCGATCGATCAATTTTTCTTGTATCCTGTTCTATTCCTTCCCCTTCTCCCCTGTCTTCATACCTCACCCTATCAAATCAAATAATTACGATTACGTTACGCTATAGGTATTTTTAACATGAAGAAAAATCGATCGTAAATCCGCGTTTCTTCTTCGCATCCTTCTTATACAAAAAATAAAATAAATGACTAACATACTATAACATAAGAGAATAAAAATAAAATAAAAAAATCATGAAATCATTCTCGAATCCGCGATTTTTAGAAAAACAACAATTTAACGAATTGGAAAAACACCTAAAAACACGATAAGAAAAAAAAACACGGAGCCCGGTTTACAATGAAGAAACGGTGTAAAATGGACGGGTCATTTTAATCGAATTTAACAAGACGACCTTGTGTAAGAATTTGTTCTCCGTGGCGAGTGAGAATCATCAAATCCTTGATATTCAAGCTGTATGTGTGATGCTTAAAATCGCTATATACCCAATTTCCGGAAGCTATACGGTAATTTTTTTCCATTATTTCCCCTTCCTCGGTGTTACCGCTTATCGCACTACTTTTCACTTACGTTCGACTTTAGTAGCTTCTAACGACTTGTAGTACATTACGTACCTGTGCGGCTGTCAGAATGTGAGCGGTGTACGAAATTACGATAATTTATCTAAAAAAAATTTTTTTCGCTGGTTCGTCGTTTGAAAATTTTTTTTCAGTGTAAGGTTTGATTATTAACGTAAAGGTAATTGTCGCGTTGAGTTGTCCAAGTGTTTGGTGTTTTTCTGTGTTTTTGACCAATAATAAAGAAAAAAAAATTAAAAAATAAAAATGATACAGACTAAAAAATTACAAGATTTTTGTTCGCTTCAAAATGATGGATCTCGGATTCAAAATGGACATAATGTACGTAATATTGAGACATTTTTTTCTTTTATGTATTTTTTTTTTTTTTTTTTGAATAGAAAAATAGGTATTTATTGTTCAGCCAGGGTATTAACATATTGACCGAATTAAAGTCCATGAACTATATGTTATTTTAACCGGTGTATTCGCTATCTCGTATTGTAATATATGACGAATCGACCATATGCACCGATTGTCTGGTTATTCCATTTATACTCAGGAAGGTAGTTAGATGTAGGTATGTTAACGTCAGAGCAAAATAACACAGAAGAAGATTAAATGCATATATGGTAATTGTATAACAATATTACCTCACGATATGAAAAAAATTTGAAGCATTTAACCACAGCAAGCACGTTGGTGTTGGTACATTACATATACAAGATGCTCGATATATGTATATTTCTCCGGGAACTTGTTTACTTCTTTGAATAGTATTTTATATTAGAAAGACTTTCACCTTACGTCCAATCGGCCTGTGTCGTAATAACGAGGATGACACGGATAGGAAGTGATGTGGAAATGATTTTAGAGGTTTGCTTGTTGCGTTGACCGTAATTTACTTACTTAGATTCTCAATGAATGTTTCATTTGTAATAATAGTTGATGTTATCGAGATGAATTTCTCGCGGTTTTTCGCTGAACTCTTGATAATCGAGTTAGGGGTTATGGATCGCGAGTTGAGGTCAAATGAGGTGAATATCATGGCAAAGGTGTCGATAATTCGAGTCTATTTATCGCAGGCTAAATGGTCTGCACCTTGAAATTTATCTGATGAAGAATTGAGATGTGTTGAAGCAGGGGGGTTGATGGATGGCTCATTTCATGAAGTATGCAGGATGGTCCGATTAGAATGTTTCTAAAAATCGTTTCGAAAAAGTCAGATATTTTACCATTTTTGCTCTGAAGGAGGATTTTTAAAATTCAAATAAGGAGGAAGAAAACTGGAATATCTCATGTTCTATCACTTTTGTTTCGTGTTATTTTTTTCATAGGACTCCTTATTTTTCCCAAAAATTAAATTCCTTGTGATAGAAAAAAATTTTGACTTTTTCTCTGCAAACACTCCATTTAAGTCGAACTTGCCAATTTTTATTCAAATTATTTCAAAAAGAAAGATTCCTAGAGAAAAATGAAAATATCTTGTACTTACTTGAATCTTACCCCTTTTCTGTATCGTAGATTGTAAAAAAGTGTACTATTATTTGAAATTATTTTAAATGAAAGCCAAAGAAGAAAAGAGGGGAGAGGGAGTGTAAAATCTGTAAAATCCATTTTTAAAACAGACGCATCAAATTTCATGCAGGAGTCATGGGTCATGGGTTACCTCAATTATCCCCTCCTCCCATTGAAAAATCACATCAAGTACATTTTTTCTCAATTTTTACTTTTTTCTTGTGTTTTTGTTCTTTTTTTTTATAATAATTATGTACATATTTATTTCAAAAAGAAATCTGAAGATTCCATGATCATCTTAGCTTACCCCCTCCCCCCCATTTTAAATTTTAAAAACGTAAAAAAAGTGCACCATTGAAACTTATTTTTCAAGTGATTACAAGAAGAATGGTACAAAATCATTTTCATTTTTAGTTGGTCTCCTGTTTAACCCTCCTCCCCCTCCACTTTCTGACTAAAAAATGACTTTTGATCTTTAAAATTATTCAATTTTTTTCTTCTCGAATAAATTTTTTCGTAGTTTATCAAGAAAAGTAGAACAGAGAGATGGAGAAAAATGTTCATAGAAATCTCATAGAAATTAGGTAGGTTATTCGACAAAAAATTGAGAATTTTGATATGGTGGAAGTTTTTTGAATTTTGAATTTGAGATACCATCAAAGCTGCAACGGTCCAATCTGAAAATCGAGTCAAAATTTGGACTCAGCACTTCCAAAACTATAACAAACGATATATTACACAGTATCTATGTTTTTGAAAATAATTTTTACCCCCCCCCCCCCCGAAGCCAAACGAAGGAAGAGGTTAGAAAAATCTTGTTAGTTCTGTAATTCTTTGAACGAGAATGACTCATGAAATTTTTCTGATCTGAATTGGAATACTTGAAGGGCATTAGGAAAAATTTTTTGATAAAATTTGACTCAATCTGGAATCATTCGTGCAAAATCGTCTGAAAAAAAGGGAGGAACCGCTTTTTTATTCGGTGAATGTGTAATTTTCAAATGTTGAACAACCTTCAGTAAAAATGTTTTTGGTAGAACAAGCCTGCTCATCCTGTTCTTCTTGCTTTCCTGCCAAATAAATGACCAAAAAGACCTGCTCTTTTCCATATTTCACTAAAATTCTAAAATTTTCTATTTTGTTTCAGAATTTCTAAATTATTTTGTTTGTAGTTTCTTTTCAGTTGGTTTTTTGAAAATTAAAAAAAAATGACCAAATAATCCTTAACCAGATGAAATGTTGAGTCTCCCCCCTCCCAAAATATTTGAAAAAATATTTTGTTATTTTAGTAAATTTTTAGATGTACCATTTGAGGGGCTTCATAGAAAGGGGGCCTTGGTCAATTTTTCTCACCAATTTTTACTAGTTTAAATGGACTTGAAAATTGATAGAAAACATTTTTGTTAATACATTCAAAATTGTAAAAATACAAAATGACTAAGGCCCCTTTTCCATGGAACAAACTCATTTGATTTCTTCTTCCAGAATTTCAAAATTATTTTTCCTCAATTTTTTGCCATATTTTTCAAATTGTTTTTTTGAAAATTATTTTTTTTGGCCTGAATAATCGTTGACTAGATAAATGTCGACCCCTCCCCCTCCTCTCACAAAATATTGAAACATTTGAAAAAATGTTGTGCTAAGTATAAGTTCTAATTTTGTTCTGTTTTTCTGATAAAATTTCTGAGAAATCTTGCTCTTTTCCATATTTTAGTAAAATTTTGGAATTTTCCTTAGTTTATTCTCCTTCTCTTTCAGAATTTTGAAATAATAATTTTTTATCGTTACTTAATATTATAATTACTTTTGGTTTTTTTGAGTTGATTGTTTGAAAATTGAGAGTTTCGACTTGAATGCACTTTGATCAGAAAGTTTTGAGCCACCCCCCTCTTTCCCCCTCACTCTGAATTTTTGAATTGAAAAAAATGTACTCGTATTGCTAAAAGTTCTAATTTTTCTTGTTGAAAAAAAATGTAGAAAAATTTTACTAGTGTTGATCTTTTTTATATTTTAGTCACATTTTGGAATTTTTCATGTATTCTCTTCTTATTTCAGAATTTCCAATTTTTTTATCTTTTTTGAGTCTTTTTTTTTGAAAATTTGAATTTTATTTCAAGAATCTTGCTTCATTGTGACGTTGGAAGACGGAGGTGATGTAAAAAATGAAGAAAATTGAGCGACGAATGAGAGGATGAAATAAGAAAAAATACAAAATTAATATTTTCTAAAAAAATTAATATTTTTCTTTTTAAAATTTACTCGAAACCAAAGCAAAATTGATATAATTTTTCTACTTCGGGTGGTGGGGTGTGGGAGGTGGTCACGTGCTGAAAATGACATCGTTAGTAAAATGTAAAAAAGTAAAACTTATCAAATTGCACGAGCTAATAGATACCAATTTATGCAGTGTGCATGCCCAAGTGTTTTTCAGTATTTATCAAAATTTGAAGAAAAAAATTAGTATTGAAAAATAATTCTTGTCATTGACCTTCTGTCTCCTTTGCTTGTCTAAATTACCTACCTGCAAACCTTGTTGGAAAATTAAAAATCGAAAATGGATGGATTTTTTCCAACCAGCAGGTGAGGTACATAAAGCAGAAGAAAAAAAAGGAAAAACCTCGTGCTTACTTGGAATTGAAAAATACGTATAAATCACTTGTAAAAATTATCAAAAAAGAAATAAAAAATTCAACACACCTCCTATTTTTTTGAAAAAAAAAATCATATGTTACGTTATCGCAAGCATACTTACCTACGTAAGTTGACATTGTGTAATAATGAGTTAGTTTCACATGTAAAAATACTTTTAAACTAATCGAGTACCTACCTATGCTGATATTCCAACATTGTATTTTTGAAAAAATGGTAAGGTGACCAACTCTCATGTAGTCGATGTTCCATTCGAAAAGTATCTACTTGTGATATTCATTTGTGGTGAGCTCGATTTGAGTCGCGAACTAACACCTGACAGTATATCAATGTATAATATGCAGGTAAAACTGGAAATACATATGTTACGTAATTTAGAATTTCATTACTTTGGGTTGATGGTATTATTTTCGTAGTCGATTTATCAAATTCTGAAGGTGAAGGAAATGAAGGGTGGATACGAAACTGGAAATTGTGTGACTGCGAGAGATTTTGAATTGGAATTTTATGAGATTACTTTTTAAATTGTTTGGTTTTTTTTGGTGGTGTAAAAATTTTTCGTTGTTTTTAACATTTTGTTTTCGAAGGAAGAGGAGAGGGACGAACTCTTTCAAATACCTTTTCCGGTTGGAATTCAGTTCTGCTCGAGGGCTGAGGGCTTACTAATAAAAAATTAGAAAAAGGTGTATGATTGATAAAATTGTTGAATTTATTTCACTTCGATTTAATAAGTACTCTCATTTTTCACGTCTACCATAAGTAAAGCAGTAAGTTTATACCTACGTTTGATAAAAATACAGATAATAGCGTCAAAAATCACGTATTGTATGATGAATCGAACACGAGAAGAATTATTCAAGCTGAAAAATATGTATAATATTGTCGATGCATATCTAAACCTTGTTACGATATCGTTTTTACTCGCAGCCTTAAGTAGTCTACTTGATTTTTATAATAAGCACTCGTGCAACAGATGATTTGTCAGTAGTGGTTTCGATAAGAATAATACACGAATCAAAGATTAATTTTGTACAGATTTTGCGGCTTTTTTGCGTCTCGATCATAGAGTAAAATGGAAAAAAATATTAAATTAATAATGAGAATGATTGTAATAAATTTTCATTCATTTTATACGTCCATGATAACGCGAAGAATATACCTACCTACCAAAATGTGCGCGGAAATTACTCGGGGGGGGGGGGGGAGAACTTCCTTATCTCACACCGCTGTAATTATTCTCATTATAACAATTTACCTACAATGTTAACTTTGATGTATGTATAGTCGACTGTATAGAGCATTATCAGTCGGCGAGATTAATTTCTACGTGTCTATAATTCGTTCCTAATCATTTGACCTTACAGAAAATATGTATTTTGTTGATTTTCAGTATAGGTATTATTATGGCTCAATTCGACGAATAAGTTCGTTTGTAATGCTCAAGGAGCTGAGGGTTTTTCATATTTTTTGTTTGATAGATTCTTATAAGCTTTCACTTGTACATACATACCTATACCTATAATAATGCTAATCGTTTCGAAGATTCAATTAAGAATATTCGGATTTATTAATTATTAATGAATACTTTGGTGCGTGTAATTAGTACTTTATTGTCTTTCTAAGAAAATGCTTCGAGATCTCGTGACTTAATTATACGCTCGAATGATTCGATAGGTTTTCTATGAGAAATTATTACATACCTATTTCAGACGACGGAATTTTTTGAGCAGTTGGTAAAAATTTATCATTAGGAAACCTACGTGAATTATTTCCTTGAACTTAGATTCGTTATTTAACTGTCGGTCTCGTCACTATCGCTCGTTTTCATTAATTGATCATTTTTTTCCAGCTGATTAGGCGTTAATATGGTTATTGTGCGAGTTATGCAATTGTTGTTATGATTTTCGACGTTATTTATTTGCCGTTATCACGCGGTTATTTACACGTTTATTCGGAAAGTTCTGCCCGATTCTGAGCTGTTTTGTTGATTTCAAAGAGACGATGCGATGATGCAGTACGAAGTGTGGATTTCGTAAAATTCCAAGTCCATTGAGAGATTGGGTTTTCCATTGATAAGCTATAAGGTATCTGTTACGTGGCCTAATTTCTGCCCAGTGGGATTAAGTTTTCGTGATTTAAAAATTATGTAAAAATTTTACCCAAAATATTCGAAATGAAATTTGTTTCAAAATGCAGTAATTTTTTCAAAGTTTGCAACTTTTTCGGCACTTTTGAAGTCAGACGACGTCATGAATGGATCTATTAAAGTTTTCCTTGTTTCTATCTTGTGTCTCTGTCTTTATTTTTTTCATTTTTTGAACATTTTTTATCATTTTTTTTTTTTTTTGTAGCAACAGCAAAACCTTTTCAACTTTTTTCCGATCTGATAAGTTAGTTTGTTAATAAAATGTTACGATTTTTGTCAACATGTCGAAGCACCTTTTTTTACTTCATTAAAATTATTTTCAAACTTGCTCACTTTCACCTGAAATTGAAGAAGGTTTCTTACTTTTCTGGGGTTTGGACTGAAAAAAATAGTTTTTAATTTTTTTTAATAATTATTAATTATTCATTGTTGCCACTGGAGTCTTACTTGGATAACTAATATTGTAGAAGAGCACTTCAATTTTGCTAATTATTGAGGGCTTATCTGATCTAAAGGTGATGAAAAAACTAGTGAATCAGAAGTGAGAGAGACAGGTTGTCTTCTTCTTCGGCGTAAAAATTTGGGAGAGCATAAATTTGAGGGCATGGAGGCCAATCTTCAAATCATTGAAAAAAAGTTTATTTTTGATGAAATTAAATATGTACTTTGTATACAAATTATTTCCCAACTTCAATTTTTTTGAAAATTTTCCTGTGAAAAATCTGACTTTGTAAATTATTCTGTGAAGGGGGTGGGGAGGGGGGTAGAGAGAGAGAGAGCTTTCTGAAAATTGGGTAGAAAAAAGTATGAAAAAGTAGTGTTTTTTCAACAAAAAAAAACCGTTAAGATTTAGTTAAGATACCATGTTTAAAAAAATGAAATTTGGGGCCAAAAATTGAAAAAAAAACGAAATTCTACCAAGTTGATCCAGAAGGCTGAAATTTGGTGTGCATCCTATTTTCAATTCCTCGAATCGATTAGAAACTGTTTCGAATCGTTTCGAGCAGTTTTGGAGCCTCCTGTAGATTTTTGAATGTTGAAATTTCCATAAAATTTTACCCAATGAATTTTAGAAGCTAAAATTTACTTTACACCCTGATTTTAATATGCTGAATCGATTGGAGGTGGTTTAAAGCCATTCTGGAGCTTCCAGACATATTTTGGTGATTCCTAATTTCGGATTTTTGAGTTAATTTGGTAAAAATCTGATTTTCCTCTTGTTTAACCCTTTATATCAAAAATTGAAAAAAAAAATGATTTTGGCATCTGAAATTTTGACAGGTAGTGTAGGTACTTTTGTGTGGTCTTTCGATTTATTTTTCATTTTTTTTGCCAGTCATGATACTTTTCTTGTTGGGAAAAATTAATCGTACTGCTTGGATGTCAAATTTTATGCCATTCAGTTTGCGTTCTAGTTTTTTTTTTTTTTTTTGATGGAAAAAACGAAAAATTTGCAAATTTTCTATTCCAAGATGTAAGTATATTTTCCCTCCAAAGCTGGAAATATCTCAGAAACGAGGCCTTCCCAAAAAATTAATCACTCTCTCCTGATGGCAAATTTTATATTATACAAGTTGTGTCTCTTCATTATTGGTCGCAAACTTTTTTTTTCTTTTACAAAAATTCCAAGTTTCTTTGAAAAAATTTTTTCGTCAAAAATCGATTTTTGAGACTTGTTAAGAATTTGGGGGGGGGGATGAAGGGAAACAAAATTGTGTAGCATAAAATTGCTTGCCTGTAAGGTGCATTCAGTCGTATTTTGAAATGCTATAAAAATTTAGAATGCTCGATTTCATTGAACAATATTGTTTGGAACTAAAATTGAAAGTAGGTATAATTATGTTTTTATGTGCAATTTTTTCGTTGTAAAACATTAGAAGAAAAATCATTCATTGAAAAAATGTCAAAGAGAAGCACATGGCTCTCCAGACATGCAACTGTCTTTCTACCCTTCTGCTGAAAAGGTCCCAATCTCCTAATTTTGATCAAGTTTGGCTAAAAATAAAGCATGAGTCTGCGTTGAACTCAAATATCCTCAATTTTTCACGCTAAATTTGTTTTTTTCAATATTTTTTTTTTATGATTTGTTCATTATTTCTTGTATTAATTAGATAAATAATTGAAACAAAAAAGTTGTGACAACGCATCAGCATTATTTTCGCGTATGGGGGAGGGAAGGGGAAGATCTGCAACTCTAAACTGGCTGCAACTTTCCCCTCTCTTTCTACTTGTAATTTTTAAAAATTAATAACATTTAATTTTTTCACTTGTGTTGAACAGTCATTTCAATTTGAGGCAGTGATGACGTAGCCTAGACTTTTCCAAGTGGCCAAGAAGAGAACAAAACAGGATTTTTAGATTTGAAAAGGTCGAAATTTGAAATAATTTTCTAAAAACCGAACGTTCATTTTTCCAAATTTGATATCAAATTATCATCGCAATCGCCTCCTCTTCTGGTCATGTAACTTATTTGGAGGTAGGGAGTCCAATTGAGAGGGTTCTTATTCTGAGTACCTGGACCATGTAAGCTTAAAGTGAAGAAGAAGTAGACAAAAGTTCATTTTCCTTCCAATTTGTATTTAAAAAATCTGACCCCTTCTCAAAGTATCCAACGATGAATTTTTTCTCAACAATCTACCGCCAACCTCCCCCCTCTACTCTCCTCCTCTCCCCATCGAAGTAAAATGAGAACAACATAACCCTTATCGCGGAGAAATAATAATTCTTTTCCCGAATGAATGCCCTCATGTTTTAATTTAATTTGTAAAAAAATAAATGTAAAATCCTGATTTTAACCTACTTTTCTATTTCAATTTCTGTTTACAGGGATTACAAAGGGCTACGAATGTAACTTTCCAGAAACATCATGTGTCTCGCGATAAACGTGGTCATATCTTGGGAAGACACCGAGGCTTTCGCGGATGCACCGTGTGGTTCACAGGTGAGCAATGAGCATGGAAAAAACCGCGTGTACTCGTACCTGTAATGTAGAGATTTCCCACGTGTGGGGTCTTACCGGTATTTGGGAACCGGTTACTGCATACACCATGTCCCTACTTGCTACCGAATGTTCGTACTTCGTACTTTCGAGTATTTTTAATTTTATTTTTGCTCTTTTTTTCTGATTCATACAGGATTATCTGGCGCCGGTAAAACCTCGATCTCGTTCCAGTTGGAGGAATGGCTCATCTCACGTGGAATATCAGCGTACGGATTGGATGGTGACAATATTCGTACCGGATTGAATAAAGATTTAGGATTTACCCCGGAAGATCGCGAAGAAAATATACGTCGGGTGGCCGAGGTGGCGAAATTGTTCGCTGATAGTGGGACTATCGCGTTGTGCAGTTTTGTTTCTCCTTTTGCCGGGGTAAGAAATGATTACTAGTCGAAAAGGTGTTATATTTTTTGATCATAGGATACAAATTGCTGAGTGATGGGATGATGTGTGCTGATTGAAGAGCAGAGTTGCATGATAGGATTATTTTTTAATAAAAGAGTAGTAGCCTAAGTATTCAAATTTCAAAGCCAATCCGAGCAACGCGTTTGGGCATTGTATAAATTTCAAATTTGAATACCTGTTCAATCAGAAGGTCCTACTTGTATTTTGAAAGAAATGGAAATATGTAGTTGAGAAATTTTGAATTTTAAAAATCGAATGATTTCACAATTATTAGGAATGCTTATGACCTTCCAGTGAAATTGTCAAAAATTTGAACTTCTAAAAATAAATTGGGGAAAAAATAATGACGAATTTTTAATTGAAAAATATCTGTAAAATTCATTTACGTATTTTTTTCAAAATTTTGAAACCAGCAATAAACTCTAATTGGGTAAATTTTCTCTCTAAAAAATGCAAAAATGGCTTCATTTTATTTATTTTATAATCATGCTAGTTCTACATGTAAGGAAATTGTAATGGATCAGAATATTTTACGAGTAGAGTACGAATTAGTGAACTGTATTCCTAATACAAGTTGAATATCGATCAAGTATCAAGTGCCAATTTTTTGGAGAATTTAATTAGGAGAAGGACTAAATGAGATGAATGTTTTTCTGTAACATATTTTTGTCTTGTTTCGAATAGATATTTGTGATTCAATTTGATTTTTTTTTACTTAATTGATTCAATTAGAAAAATAAAATTAGCCACGTTGCCAAATATACTGGTTACGTAATGAATTTGGTGTTTCAAATCCGTAATAATAATTGTATCACGTAGATATCCATTTTAAAATGATCTCGTTGTTCGGCATTGAAGTCCTAATTAGCGATTCTTTGAAGAAAAGAAAAAAGAAAAAAAGTATTCTAATCAGAGATTAATTCGAGTCGATAATCCCGGCGGCAATTTATTTTCACAATTTATTTTTTCAAATGTTTTATACCGAGGCCACGTTAGCTTGTTGCAATCTTTTAGGTACCTACTAAAATGATAAGGTTTTTTGAAATTGTAGAATATTGTGATAAATTTTTATTGTATAGCTTTTGAACAGCCACGTTGTTCGATTTTTCAACTCGATAATTTGTTTTTTTGTAAAATTCCATTAAAAAGCTCAAATTTATTACAACCAAAAGTGTAAAGTTGAAACGAACGTAGGGCGATTATATCTGTTACAAATTATCAAATGGTTTGAGACGTTTACAACATTGTGTAGGTACAGGTTATCAGCAAACACGAGGGCGATATTTTTAAAATTACATTGTTGAAGCTGAAATTATTATGCACATAATTGTAAAAACGATATCGGTGTATTTTTCTTCGCCAAATGTCCTTTTTTATCATTTTGTTCCATGAGTCATTTCACCTACGGAGTTGATAAAGCTTTAAAATTTATTATCTCGAGCTTTGTGCGCGGTTCGAGATAACTGAGCTTTTTTTGATGAGTTGAAATTGAGCTGATTTCAAGGTTTATGAATTATCTTGAGAACTTTATTATTATATAGTATAACGCTCTTAAAACTGAGTATAGTAATTTATGATGATTATGTTTTTGACCTTAGGATCGAGAAATGGCTCGAAAAATCCACGAGGCGGCTGAATTGCCATTTTTTGAAGTTTTCGTCGATACTCCTTTCGAAGTCTGCGAAGATCGAGATGTCAAAGGACTGTATAAGAAAGCCAGAGCTGGTAATATCAAAGGTGAGCGACCTCGACACGTGAAAATGTACTATTTGAGTGAATTTTCTAACGATATTAATTTTTTTTCAGGATTTACTGGTATCGATCAACAATACGAAAGACCTAAAAACCCCGACTTAATCGTTCGAACAGCCGATCATACTATCGAAGACAGCATGTTCCAAGTTATTCAGCTGCTAGAAGAAAAGGTAAACGAGATGACTCCACATTGATGCCCAAACAGGCTAAAAAACTTGTTAACGATTTGAGTAACGAATTATTTATTTTGTCAAATAGGAAATCATTCCAGTACAAAGTCGCGAAAGCGATACCGTTCCTGAATTATTCGTGGCTGAAAATAAAATCACCAGTGTTAGTCGAGAAATGGATGAGTTACATTCGTTGGACATTTCCAAAGTCGATTTACAATGGGTTCAAGTGATCAGCGAAGGATGGGCTGCTCCACTTAAAGGATTTATGACTAAAGAACAATATTTACAAGTGCGTGAGACTACTTTTTCACAATAATTGAAGTTCTCCATATTGAGTCGGATTCTTCGATTTTGCTGTAGAGTTCCTTTTGGTGATCTGGTCAGCTCTGCATTTTGTAAAAAAAAAAAGAGAGATGAAGGAAAGTGATGGATCGAATTTGAAAAATTGATAAATATTTGAACTCAGTGGCCTAGAATTAGTTGAAATCAACTTTTCATACCATATTTTCGTGATTTCTTAATTTTTTTACCTCAAAAATGAAGGCTGGAGGGGTACTGACGGATCTTATTTAAAAAAAATAATCGTATATTTGAACTCGAGAAACGACACGTCACACTTTGTTTTAAATTTTTTTACATTTTGGCCATACCTATTTAAGGGCAGGTAGGGCAGAAGGGTAAAATAAAAAAATAAGTCAAAATTCGATCTCAGCATCTTCAGATTAGTAACTATCGATATGTCGCTTGATTTTTTAAAAAATTTTTAAATTGTTAATTTTGATCTATATGAGGTGGAGGGATTTTGGACCTTTCATAGATTTTGAGATCTCATTTTGGAAATTAGCTCGCTTCATTCGTTTCAAAGAGAATAAAAAAGCGTCTGTACCGCAATTTTTTTCAAATTTTTAAACGATGTTTTTCTACTTTTGTATTCCTTATGAAAAGCTGAGCCTTCGCCTTGAAAGTTCAAATTCGTTTCGTAATTTTCAAATTTAAATGAATAAATTTCAATTTTTAGTTTTGTCTTTTTTTGGTTTGTTTGACATTTTTATTAATATTACAATCTTAAGATACTTCTTAAATTCTCTGACAACTTCATCTACCCACTTTATCTCAAGATCCTTATGCGAAGGTGCTTCATTTGTTTGAAACCATCTTGCACCTGCAATTGTTCGGAGAGTTACAGGTGCAAGGTGGTTTCAAACAAAGTTTAGGCCTTCTTGTGACATGAGCCTTCAGATTTGGGAAAGTAGAATTTTTAAATTTATTTCAAGTTTGTAATTTACCTACATTTGAAAGAGACAATTGGAAATTCTCAAAAATCACGAGACTACCCATCCTCTCTCCTCCTCTTCTTCTCCCATCTTTCTTGAGGATTGATTAGCACTGAAATAGTGATGATTGTTTCACTAGATCACCAAAGTATTAAAAAAAAAAAAAAAAAAAAAGGAAATCGAATGATTCAATCGAATTGTTGTGTTGATTTGGTGAGATATGGAGTAGTTCAATTGGCGAACAATTTGTCGAAATTAAGCACCCTTAAATTATACATAATATTCTAAATTACGTTTTTTTTTCAGGCATTGCATTTCAATCAGTTACCGAAACAAAATGAACACCTTGGCGAAATTAATCACTCCATTTTGATCGTTCTGCCAGTTTCGACAGCTGATAAAGAACGTCTGGAAGAAGTCAGTTCGTTCAAATTATGTTACGAAGGTAAACCATACGCGATCATTCGTAAACCACAATTCTACCCTCACCGTAAAGAAGAACGTGTCGCTAGACAATTTGGAACCACCCATAAAGATCATCCTTATATTAAAGTAAGATCTCAAAACCCATTTACACTTTGAAATTGAACCAAGTGTTTAGTTGGTAACTAATCCTGTGTATTCTACAGATGATTTACGAAAGCGGTGACTGGCTGGTCGGCGGTGATCTCGAAGTATTGGAGAGAATACGATGGAATGACGGCTTAGACCAATATCGCCTTACACCGAACGAATTACGAACAAAATTCAAAGAAATGCGAGCCGACGCTGTATTTGCTTTCCAACTACGTAATCCCATCCATAATGGGCACGCTTTACTGATGCAAGATACCAGACGTGAGCTATTGAGCAGAGGATACAAGAACCCCGTCCTGTTGCTGCATCCTTTAGGTGGTTGGACCAAAGACGACGATGTACCTTTACCTGTTCGTATCCGTCAACATCAGGCTGTCTTGGAAGAAGGTGTACTGGATCCTAAATCAACCGTGTTGGCTATTTTCCCATCCCCGATGTACTACGCCGGACCGACTGAAGTTCAGTGGCATGCTAAGGCTAGGATGATAGCCGGTGCTAATTTTTATATCGTTGGTAGAGATCCGGCCGGCGTTCCTCATCCTGATAAAGAAAATAATCCCGGTAAAGATTTATACGATGCTGTGGACGGTGGTATGGTTTTGAAGATGGCTCCTGGATTAAAGGATCTGGAGATTGTACCCTTCAGAGTGGCAGCTTATAATACGAAGACGAAGAAAATGGAGTTCTTCGATCCGGCCAGGAAAGATGAATTCTTGTTTATTTCGGGGACCAAGATGAGAGGTAAGAATATTTATTGTAGGTAATTTGACCACATTCAACTGTTCAAGTTATTGAATCATTTCTAGTTACTTTTGAATAACCAATATTTAATCAAACAATTCTGTTTTCCAGGTTTTGCTCGTAATGGAGAAGAACCTCCAGAAGGTTTCATGGCTCCTCAAGCTTGGAAAGTTTTATCTACTTATTATCAAGATATCACGAAAAAGGCGTAAAATTCGTTGACATTCCATTTTAACATTTCGTTGTTATCACGTATTCCTAATTTCCCTAATTTTTTTTCTCGAGTTACCATCTCTTTTTATTGTTTCGAGCATGTCTCAATGAAAAAAATGAATCGTGCGGGATATTACGTATTTACCAATTTTTATACCTTTGTTGTATGTTAATTATTGTTTGAGTGAATTGATTTCATTATCGTATTTTGTTTGCGTGTACCTATATTTCTTTTTTGTTGTTGTTTAATTTGTATTTTTATTATGTACAGAATAAAGTTAGAGATGTTTTACCCTGTTAAAGTATGTTTTTGTATACGATTGTGTTAAATATACGTAATCGTCATTTGTGTCGTAATTCGTTGTTCAAAAAGTTTTGTTTTTGGAAACAAATGATTGTGTTTGATTTGATGAAAGTATTATTATCTAATTATTTATTATAAGAGTAGGTATCACAAATTAGCTAACACGTTTACGTATATAAAATTGATGATAAATACCAACAATTTATCTGTGTACAAACTGCGTATACGTTTCACAGCCGAATGGAAATTTTTTTCCAAATAATGTAATGGGAATGTACTTAGACTAGGGTGTCAAATGATATGATTTTTTTACTCGAATACTTTTATATAATGTATGAAAAGTGGTCTTATCTTCGAGATAAACCGTTCAGCTAACTGTATTCTTTATTAAGAGCTCTTCCAATGACTAATCTTCGAACTTCGACAGTACCAGCACCGATTTCATATAACTTAGCGTCTCTTAAATATCGTCCGGTATTGTAATCGTTTATGTAACCATTTCCTCCTGAAAATACAGTATTTTTAGTCAGGATAATGTATTTAAAATGAACGAAATATTGTAAGAATAATTACCAAGGCACTGGATAGCATCGAGGGCGACTTTGACTGAATTTTCGGCTGAAAAAAGGAACACTCCACTGCAATCTTTGCTGCTAACAAATCCTCTATCGTAAGCTTTAGCTACGTTGTAAAGATAGCTACGAGAAGCGTTCAAAGCAACGTACATATCGGCTATCTTACTCTATCATAAAAAAATACAAAAATTATCCATTATTAATTTAATAAAAATTCAAATGAAAATTAAAAATCATAAAAAAATGCAGGAAAAATTGTTTGCAATAGTTGCTCCATTTTCGGGTACTTAGGCAATTTGTTGAACTTGCTCTTGCCGGATCACGTGGGTAGCATTTTTAAAAAAAATTATCGTAATATTGATGATAACGTAACGTGTGTTTGAGTTTTAAATGTTCTATTTTAATTAATTATTCAAAGTAATGTTTGTATTTTGTTCGAGATATACGAAGTGAGTAATTGAAGAGCTATTTTTTAAATTTTAAAGTACTGTTTGTAAACGAACCTGCATCATTTGGAATTCTCCTATCCTTTGATTGAATTGTTTACGTTCGTGGACATATTGAAAAGCAATATCACAGCAAGCTTGCATAATTCTACGGTATAATGCAAAATGAATACAGGGTGAGACTGAAAAAGCTTCATTACCATATTTTGTAGATAATCATCAACATACCCTACTGGTCCAGAAGAAGCTACCAATCGTTCAGAATCTAAACCGGACATCAAGACGTATACTCCTTTGTTCTCTTCGCCGAGCACATTCTCTTCTGTAATGAAATAAATCAATCAATCAGTAATCATCAAGGGTTGATTTAGTATTGGCTACAGAATTCATCAATCAACTTACTTGGCACTATGCAGTTTTCGAATATCAATTCGCAAGTGTTTGAACCTCTCATGCCCAATTTGTCGAGTTTCTGCGCTGTACGAAATCCTTTGAAATCTTTTTCGATGATGAAAGTTGTTATTTTTTTCTTTCCTTCAGTTACTTTATCGTTTTTAAGTTTGGTATAAACCTGTGGAGATGAATCAAGTGAATTATTCCTGGAACTAGTATAAGGTTTTCATTGCTGAAAATCTCGATCATAAGTTTGATCAAGAAATACCTAAGTAGGCGGATCTTTGTTGTTAAATTTAAATTAAATCTGCATCAGATCATGAGGTCGTAGATTGTAGGTATTTCTCAATCAAAGAATTAATTTTTTTCAAGAATCAAATGTGCGTATGAATATGATAAGCTGATAGCAAAAATGACCATCATATGATTAGCATGTGCTTCTGTTGAAATATAAAATCACGAAGCATCTGTATAACCTTGCTCCTATTTCCTTGTACGTAACAGCTACCCATTATCTTAATCGAAACTAGTTTTAAATTTATCAAACATTATTCAAACGGAAATGTGCTACTGAGTAAATATGTTCAATGTTGGCATACTACATCGTTATTTCCATATAACTTTTATCTTTTTTGGTATGACAACGAAATACGAATTGAGATAAGAACAAGGTTTCCTTGATTATGAATAATATAAAAGTTTCAAAAATAATATTATTATTCTAATGATAGTGATTTTTTTCACAGGAAACTGGTTATGCTGCTATTTTATTAAATTGGATCGAAGAATTTGAGTCAGTGTTTCACTTCATAATCAAGATCAAGGTCTCGAAGACGTTTTGATAATAAATTGATTGTCAAGGAACGTAGAAATGTAGGAAGAGCTATGGAAATGACGCTCAAAGGTAAACGTATTAATGACAGAAGCGACTAAAAAACATACCACGAGCACATCAGCATCTGGTCCATTGGAAATCCAGAATTTATTTCCGTTCAAAACATAATGATCGTCGTGTTTTTCAGCAGTCAATGACATTGATACGACATCAGATCCTGAGCCAGTTTCGGACATAGCAAGAGCTCCTATGTGTTCTCCTGAACAAAGCTAGTATATCCGGAGATGAAAATAAATAAAAGAATACAATGTGATTATTAATATACATAGGAAAGCGTCGTAAAATAATGAAATTCATATACTTTTGGTAAGTATTTTAGTTTTTGTTCGTGAGATCCGTGTCGAGAGATTTGATTTAAACATAGCGTATTATGAGCCAAGTAACTTAAACCGATTGCGGCACTGGCTCGAGATAATTCTTCCATTACAACGATCGTGTCCAGGTAACCACCCTCTGATCCACCATATTCGGATTTCGTCTCAATACCTATCAATCCAAGTGATCCGAGTTTACGCCAGAATTCCTAGAATTATTTCATTAATAGATTAATGAGTTTTTGTACAATGCCTTAATAGTCCGGCATATGACAATAGGAGTAATTGCACCCCCCCCCCCGCCGATCCTCCGGGACAACTTTTTTCTTAAAAGGGACATCCTAAGGAACATTTTAAAGCAAACTTGCCAAAAAAAAAGTTGGCCTTACTTACAAAATGGCGGCCATTTTGATTGACAGGTCAGCCGAATTCGCAGATTTTGCGTTTTAACACAGGACTTGCACGAACTTTTTCAAACTTTACAAAGGTAAATCGAAAGATCATGCAAAAATTTATCACCTGTCAAAATTTCAAGTGCTAAAGTGCGTTTTTCGATTTTTGGTGAATTTTTGAAAATCAAATTTAGGGCAAAAATGAGGGAAAAAATTAAAATTTTACCGAATTGACCAAGAGAGCTGAAATTTGGGATATACCCTATTTTCGACATGCCAAATCGATTGGAAACGGGTTCAACTCGTTTAGAGAAGTTCTGGAGCCTCCAGCAGATTTTTGAAACTCAAAATTCCATCAAATTGGAGTTGTAAAGCTAAAATTTATTCTAAAAACTAATTTCAATACGCTACGAAGTACTGCAGGTGAATTTCAAGTCGTTTTGGAGCCTCCAGCAACTTTTTGAAATGTTGTATGACGTTTTTTTTTGAAAATTGAAATTTCCTAAAAGTAGCTGGAAGCTTCAAAACCATTTGAAACCACCATGTAGTCTGCGAAGTAAATTCCAGCTTGCCAACTCCATTTGATAAATTAATTTTGGGGAAATTTCAAGTTTCGAAAATCTACCGGAGGCTCCAGTAATTTTCAAAAAAGTCACTGGAGGCTCTAAAATGACTTGAACCCACCTGAAGTCGTCTTCAGAGGGTGTTAAAATTGGAGTGTAGAATAAATTTCAGCTTTCCATCTCCATTTGATGAAATTTTGTGAAAATTTAAAGCTTCAAAAATCTGCTGGAGGCTCCAGTAATTTTCAAAAAAAGTCGCTGGTGGCCCTAAAATTACTTGAACCCACCTGAAGTCGTCTTCAGAGGGTGTTGAAATTGGAGTATAGAGTAAATTTGAACTTTTCATTTCCATTTGATGAAATTTTGTGAAAATTTAAAGTTTCAAAAATCTGCTGGAGGCATCAGAAATTTTCAAAAAGTCGCTGGAGGCTTCAAAACGACTTGAAATTCACCTGCAGTACTTCGTAGCGTATTGAAATTAGTTTTTAGAATAAATTTTAGCTTTACAACTCCAATTTGATGGAATTTTGTGGGAATTTCGAGTTTCAAAAATCTGCTGGAGGCTCCAGAACTTCTCTAAATGGGTTGAACCCGTTTCCAATCGATTTGGCATGTCGAAAATAGGGTATATCCCAAATTTCAGCTTTCTTGGTCAATTTGGTAAAATTTTGATTTTTTCCCTCATTTTTGGCCTAAATTCGAAAGTTGTCCCGGAGGATCGGCGGGGGGGGGGTGCAATTACTCCTATTGTCATATGCCGGACTACTACTGTACCTAAGTATTCTTCATAATTTATCACTTTGCTACAAAATAAAAATTTTACTCGTGAAATGAACTTCTACTAAGTTTTAAAAATGCGAATCACAATTTAAAATATTTTCACTCTTACCCTTAGTTGTCTAAATTCATTTTGTTTATCAATTTCTGCAGCAAAAGGAGCCAATTCTTTTTGCACAAAATTAAAAATAGTGGTTCTCAACTGCAATTTAAAAAAAAATAATTAAATAGGACATTTCATGATTTTTTAAAAACAAATATCTAGCTTTAAGATATTTTTATTACGTGGATAATTTTTCGTTTACCTGTTTCTGATCCTCAGATAATCCGAATATTTCTTCGTTTATAGGATAAAACTGAGACAACGTTCGTTTATTTATATTGTACCACTTCGAATTACTTTTTATCAACGTCGCGATTCTTTTCGAAAACTTCAAACTCATCGTGAAAATAATATTTACGTGTATTATCGGCGCGAGCACCAAACTGACAATGTAACGAAATTACGATTTTATTGCAGAACTGTTCTGTACAATGTAATTATTTTGTATCAATTGACACACATCTATTTTGCTGTAAACATTAACGCGATGGATCAGGTTTTGGTGGGAGTGTAAGTGGAATGACGATACCTAAATGGGTACAATTCGTCCTTGAATCTTTCAACTGCCACTTTCATAATGTAATATGTTGTAGTAAAACTGAAAATTTCCATTCGTTATCACTAATCAGGTGCCGTTTAATGAGACATTGTGTGAAGGAGGGATGTACATACATATAAAGGTTTGGTAAATGTTTTCTCTTTATTTTGAAAGATACAGACACGATAACTGATCATCAAAACCTAAAAGCATGAAGAAATACAAATGAGTATTTTTTAAATCCAATTTTTCAAATCTCAGATTGTTTTAATTTTTGAAAAATAATTATCATGCAATGAATGGTTAAATGATTACTAAGGAAATGGCGAAGAATCATTGCCATTATTGAAAATTTCATGTAATTTGTTCTTTGACTACCTAATGTAATAATAGTGATGAATTAGTTCATTACGACCAAAAATGTCGTCTGATTTTTTTTGTGGCATTTGTTAATCAAAAAAAGAGCACACATTGAGGAAATGGCGTAACAATGACGAAAAATCAATCATTGTGCATTAAAAAAATTTAAAAAATTTTTGCCCCGGGTGAGGATTGAACTCACGACCTTAAGATTATGAGACTTACGCGCTGCCAACTGCGCTACCGAGGCTCGTGGGGAAGTTGGTCATTTTTTGCATTTCCCACTATATTTTTTGTCTCATCATCAAAGGTCTCCAAAATGGAACAGGATGACTGGTATTGGCTGAATTCATTCATCATTGAAGGGCTAGGGAAGAGAAGTGACCTTAATTAATATTCGAATGTTATCAAGTACCATCAACAAATTTTTCATCAGCACGTTGCCTACACTAATAAAAATTTTTGTAACAAAATGCCTTTTTTCAGGAAAATATGGTTAAAATGAATCTTTCTTCATCATAGAAGTGTATGGTACATGAAAATTTTTGTAAAAATTTCATTGCATAAATTTTTGATTTTTTGCTCAATAATTCAGAAATTGTTGAAGGGACTACCAAGTACCAACAAATTTTTTCAAAATCATTTATCACAAATGATTGAAAAAATTAAAAGAATGTTGAAAAGTAAAATAAATGAATTTTATAATGAAAATTTTTCATCCAGAATTAAAATTGACGAAAATTTATTCGCATTTTTTGTCGGATGTACAATTTTTTGGATTTTTTCCCATCAACTTTGAGCTCAAATGACTGAAATATTTCAATCACGTACATATTTTTAAAATTTGTCATTTTTAGCCCCCTCCCGCCAGGTTCCAGCGCCGTTGTCTGAATTCAATCTTCGAGAGGATAATGAAGTTTGCTGTTGATCGAACTGTAGCTTACCTACATTACTTATTGATGTACATAATAATTCCATTTTAAAGTTTTATTGTTGCAATTTTCCATTTAAATGCTTCAAAAATTATGGAAAAGTTGATAAAATAGCTTAAAATGACTAAAAAATAAATTTTGATCGGAATAAAAAGTAAAAAAATTTTTGCCCCGGGTGAGGATCGAACTCACGACCTTAAGATTATGAGACTTACGCGCTGCCTACTGCGCTACCGAGGCTCATGGTGGGATAGGTCAATTGGTGACGTGTTAAAGAACGGCAACGTCGCAATTCGAAAGTAAAACATTTTGCGATCCGTATTTATGCGAATTTTGAATTTAAAAATATTGTGGTGACGTTTGCTATCGTATTTATTTTTTTTATCATAATCGTGAAAGAGTTTAAGTACCAAATAATTTAGAGATTAATGACTTTTGAAGTGTTATCATATCACGTGTTTGCGCGTCAATCGTTATTTTTTGAATCGTATATTTCGGTTCGGTATGAATGCTACTTTGTTGAGTTGTTGTCGATTTTACTCTCGTAATTTGAAATGTTGAAAACGAAAACGTTTTGAAAAATTTTCCATCACGCCATCACTGATAAAAATGATTAGATAGGTATAGATAGGTATCTTACCTACTTACATATAGTCCAAAGGGAGAGATCTCCTACAACAAATCTCAACCAAGAAAAGTTAACGAATTTCAAAGCAGAAAAAACTTGAAAAATATTGATTACCTAATTAAGGTAAAACAGTAATATCAAATCAATCTGTCAAAATCTGAACGTGTAAAAAAAATTTTCTTGAGCTAACAAAAGATCGTCGAAATAAAGTTGAAGGGTATGAATATGAAATTTCCCTTCAATGGAGTCTGTAATAACATGACCTACTTACGTATTTCCTTCGAAGCTTGATACCTATTTTAGTATTTAAGATGATTGAAAAATCAACTCATCTTTTGCATTAAAATGTCTCGAAAACTGAGCTTTTTATTTCTGTTTATTTTATTCGTAGGAGCCTTTGTTAACCCAAGAAACTTTTTTTTTCAAAAGTTGTTTTTTTTATGAAAACCTGTACTTTATCAGACGAAAAAACGATCCTACGAAAAAAATAAATAGAAACAAAATCGTAGGTCACAAATTCCCCTACAACTTGAGTCATATTAATTTTTTTGCTGAAATGTTTCGTTTATTCGAGATAGGTACGTCTTATTTTTTGATAAAACATGCAAATTGTACTAATTGTAAGCTTCCTAGAGAAAAATGTCGTTGACCATAATTGATGGAAAAAATCACTTTCTGTAATTTTTTTCAGTTCCTGTCAAAATTTTTTTTAAAACTCGTAGGGGAAGTTTTCAGAAGCGAAGGTAATCAAAGAACATTCTCATTACCTCTTTAAAATCGTAAATGAATTCGAGCTCTGTTGAGGAAATGATTCTCATCTCAATTCTCAAGCAATACCTACCTAATACGTGTCGTAAACTTTACCGAGTAGCCTATATCTGTCTAGATGCAAATGAATTGATGCACTGATCAATCCTCGTATAAATTAAAGTAGCGGTAATTTTTGAAGTTGTAATTATCCATACTTAATTGAAATAACCGCACGTGCTTGAGTCTTGTTGCTTTGTATAAACATATGTTTTATGATAATATTGGAATAATATTTCAAAATAATGATAATGAGTCCATAAAAAGTGAAATTTATTCATTTCTGGCGCTGTAATTTTGAAGAAATACATCCACAAAGTACTAGCACTATTCCAATAATTACTGAACTGAATCCGCAAACTGATAGCAGAAATGGCGCTAAATTAAAAGCCAACTTAATTTTAGTCTTGAGATTTTCGGGCATCTCGATGTATTCTTCGAACCACACTGTGGGGACCATCATTCTTGGTAGGTTGGCGAAAAATCTGAAAATTTACCAATGCATCGAGAATAGTTTAGATCACTTCAAATAAAACAAATTTATTTCTAAATTTAAAGAAGAATTTGAAAATCACAACATAGGTAGGTCTAGGTACTTTCTACCTATCAATAGTATAAACCTAAAATACTCACCCTAAACTAGGATAAGGTTCGACCATAATATTAATCTGTAATCTTGCAAATATTTCCATCACCATTCCCGAATCCTGCAATAAAAAGTGCCAAAAAACATTCAAAATCTTGCAACTGTCTTCACAATTCATGTTCAAAAGTAGGGTTAAATCAATGAGATTTTTCTAACCTTTTGTACAGTGACGAAAAATTGATGTTTTCCAGCCACCGGATTCATTCCATCCACACTCCTTCTGTAACTCTCATTGGCCAAGTAAAAATGTGGAAACGATATGTAAATAGGCGCATGTACACAATCTGATATATCTCTGACCCCTGATGGAAGCGTGCATTTGTTATTTTTGCAATAGCAACGATTTTCTCGGTATACTTTGCCATTGTCGAATGTTTTTTCAGTGCCTATGAATCGGACTGCGTCGACTCCGTGTAATTTGTGGGCTCCTGATTTAATTAACTCGAATGATCTGGTGGGGGAAAAAACGAATGTTAATTACTCTGCAATGTTTGGGTTCGTGCGGTAGGTAGGTATAGTCGTAGATATTTTTATTTACCCGCAAAAATCGGATATGAATATAGAAGTTGAATCTTCATTGCTGATATTTTTTGGCCATAGATCTCCTAAAGATCCTCGTATTCGATCACATCGATCTGTGTAAATTTCCGATTGAGTTTTGTAATTCCACGAACGTACTCTGCCTAAATTATTGAGGTCGTCAGCACCCGTGTGGATGTTGAAAATATTTATTTCGCTCGCATTTTTCTTGAAAAAAAAAAAAGAAGAAAAGAAACGTAATTTTGATGTATGTACTAATGTAATAATTTTATTTAGTAATAATTTGAATTGAATTTCCTTACGTTGAAATACCATCCAAATCTATCTGGCAGATGACCTACGTCAATTCCCAATTCTTTCAGAGTTTTTCCAATGGATAGAACTTGATTTTCGTAGCCTTGAAACAGCAATTCTTCCACAGTTTTCGTGATGTAAACCTGCTTTTCCAGTAATTCTAGGAAACCGCTTATCATTACTTTGGTGATCCACATATTGTCTTTGAATCGATCACCCACAACCTGCAATAGATACATCTAACTTTTAAAAACTTGGAAAAAATTGTTCCGATTTCAAATTGATGAACACGTGTACTCCGATGTAAAAAATTACGAAGCCCCTAAAAAATGAAAAATTGATTTAGGGGAGGGGGGGGGTTAGAATATTTTGGAAGATAGTGATTTTTTTTTGAAAGGAAGTGAAAAAGTAGTGATTCTCGGTCAACAAATTCTTGTAGACAAACTGGAGGTGGCCAGACAGATGGGTCAATGACCTCAAAAGGCCAGACAGATAGACGACCTTGAGATACCAGACAAACGGGTCAATTACTTGAAGATGCCAGACAGGAAGACAGACGACCTTGAAAAGCTAGGCAGATGGGTCAATGCCCTTGAGAGGCTAGGCAGGAAGACAGATGACCTTGAGAAGCCAGACAGAGAGGTCAATGACCTCAGGAGGCCTGACAGGTAGACGACCTAGGGATACTAGACAAACGGGTCAATTACTTGCAGAGGCCAGACAGGAAGGCAGACGACTTTGAGAAGCTAGCCAGATGGGTCAATGACCTCAGGAGGCCTGACAAATGGACGAACTTGGGATACCAGACAGGCGGGTCAATGACTTGAAGAGGCCAGACAGATGAGTCAGTGACCTTAAGAAGCTAGCCAGGTAGGAAGACAGACGACCTTGAGAAGCAAGACAGGCGGGTCAATGACCTCAGGAGGCCAGACAGAAAGATAGATGACCTTGAGAAGCCAGACAGACGAGTCAAGGACCTCAAGAGGCCAGACAGGAAGACAGGCGACCTTAGGAAGCCACAGGGACAAGTCAGTAGGTATCGAGCATCAAGCCAACTTGACTTGACCAAAACACGTATCTATCCATGATTTAAAACTTTCCATAGAGAGGAGACTGTACACCCATTTTTAAAGAAATTTTGTCCTTTCCACTGCCCCTTAAAAATTTTGATCTGTGTGACTGTGAATTTCGGTTTTGTGTTGGGTCCTGCTCATTGCTCAATATTCCATTTGAACGATTTTAAAAAAATGGCCCAATAAAAATTAGAAAGTGTTGATTTTACAAGTTGATTTACCATCGCAACAGCATTTATATTCGTAATACGATCAGAAAGCCTGCCGTTGGACATTTCTGGTGCAAAACTCCAAATTCGATCAGCTCTGAATGTTATCGTATAATTGCTATTCCAAACAATATCGGACTTCATCTGAGTAAACCTGTATAGTTAATGTAATTTAATGTAACCATTCGAGATATTCGAACTTCGAAAATAACAATTGACTAAAAATTTAAACCTGAACGTATAAGGTCCCATTTCAACAAAATTTGGTTTCTGTTTTTTGGCCAATGTTTCTTCTGGATTAGTCCAATTAAACATGTACACTTTGAAATAAATAGGAACCGAACTATTGCTCCATATTCGTTCAGTTTCTGAACATTTTGCCAAGACCAGTCTCTAAAATGATAAATTTGAAAAATTTATTCCACCATATAAATAAATTAAAATTATTATTAAAATTCAAAAAAATTCATAAATCTCACAGAATCGATTATGTGGTTCAGCAGTGGTTTCCAAATTACTGTGATGGTTGCTCCTAGAATTATTATTATGCTCCCGAACACGTATAGTAAGATTTTGGTCGCAGAGAACATGTTGGTGTAAGAATAAAATCATGGTACTTGATCATTTGCAGTCACTCGATAAGTTTTTATTAATTTAAAAGTGTAAAATCAGTTCTTGGGGTGTATAAATATTTTTTTTCAAAATAATTAGATGAAGATACAATCAAGAAATGGACGAAATAAAATTACTCAACGAATTTAAATGTTGCTGTAAAAGTGGAAATCATTTCAAAAACATCTCTTATAAGAATCAGCAAAACTTTAAAAATCTACACCATCACTTCATTAGGTATTTACGTACTGTATTCTTGTCTCTGTATTCAACTCACTTCAATATTTTTACTTTAGAAGATGACATAAATTTTAAAAACCGATTCAACTCGAATATCTGTGTCGTAATTTGAAATTATCCATGAAGAAAAATCACTGTTAAAAAAATTCACCTTGTTCACCTGACATTGTGACAGTTTTAAACTGATGCGTTCACATGTATGATAAGCTCATTTTGTGTGTGCCAAATGGATCACCAGGAAAAAAAATGAATGTCAATTGACGATGTGCAATACTCTCCCTAAACTATTTTTTGGTAAAATTACTTTTTTTCGTGTTCGATTATTATCTGATATAAAATTGAACGTGGTATAGATTTTCATGTGCTCAATTCATAAATTACCTACTCGTAAATTGTACTTGGGTGTAATTTTACATGTATGTATTAGGGAGGTTTTATCTGAAATAGCTGATCAGGGCATTTAAAATAATTCCACTCGAAAATTCATGCGCATTCAAGGTAACCTACATTATAAAATAATATAGGAAAATAAGTTCATTGTCAGTGGTTTTTTGAAAAATATTCAATTTTTTTTTTTTGATTGAGAGTAAATTTGAAATTTTAAAATTCAAAATGTATTTCTTCCTGAAAAATTATTTTTTTAAATACTAAAATTTTTTAAATGAATAATTTTTCAGAAGTACCTACGTCTGTAAAGTAGGTACCTAATACGGTTCTCATTTTCTCAAGTTGAAGATTTTGTACCTCGTAGGGGTTTTTTTTGTTCTAGCTCAAGTAAGATTTGATTATAAATATGTATGTAAATAGAATTATTTCTTAATTCTTGATTCACCTAACTCAACTTGAAAGAAATTTTATCGTTTGTTTAATTTCACATTGTACGAGCCGTGTTTTTCAAAATGGTGGTGAGAGGGCAAGGCATGGAACTGGGCAAGGTCTCCCTTAGAGATCAGGAATCCTGAAAAATTTTGAATTTTCAGCTGCAAGTGTGCAAATTGAGGATTTTGATCACAATTCGTGAATTTTTTTTCTTTAATCATTTTTTATTTGAAACACCGTTTTTTCAACATTAGGTGCAATAAAAAAAAACATTAAAAAAAATACTGCCTTTATTAATATCTTGAATGCCATCAGTTGTTAGAAAAAAAAATTAAAAATAAGGAAACATTGTTCGAGCAAAATTTGATTTAAAAAAAAAAAGTCATTTCCTGAAATTGAATGTTTTTTTTACATGAATTCATGAATTCAAAATTATAGCATTACTCAAAGTGTTCAGATAAAAAATCATTCATTTAAAAAAAAATTTTAATTCAAGTTAACTTCTCTTTTTTAGGAAATGGTTCCAAAATAAACAGCCTGATTAAATTACAATAAACAATTTCTGAACAATTTCAAAAGAATGATGCTGTAAATAAACAAATTTATTTAAAATTATTATTAAACTTTCTTGATCGTTTTCAAGTTTAAGGAATTGTTTCCCAAATGTGAACTATTTTATTTTATTTATACTTGCAATTTTATTCCTTTTTCTTGGGCCGTGTTACGATGCATCAATTTCTTGATAATGATAATAAAATAAAATTCAATCAGCATTTTTTGTAGGAAATTTTCATCAATTAAAAAAACGATTATGGTTTGGTATCTTTCCTAGTTTTTTTAAGAGTTTTTTAGAATTGAGCATTGGTATTTGAATTAGTATGTATTTTTTCCAGATTTTTTATTCAGTTTTTTAAAGGGCATTCAATTTTATCGTTTTTTTTTTTTTTTTTTTTTTTACAGTTTTCTTTTCAGTATTAGCGTTTTTTCCATTTTAGCAAAATTTTGGAACATTGACGATGACTCTATTTTTAGTTCTAATTTTTTCCCACATATGTGCATCAATTTTTTTTCTAGGTCTTGGTGTACTTAAGTTTTATTTTTTTTTCGAATTAAAATATGCATTGGTGTTTAAATTAGAATTGGATTTCAAAAAAGTGTGGTGTCGAAAGTCGAAGCCTCATTCAGGAAATAGAATTTTTTTCTAAAGATTTATTTTTTCAGGAATAAAAAGTTTCTCAAAAATTGAGTATTGGTAATTCTTAGAAGTGCATTTGATTTTTTTTAAATATTAAAAGTAGGTATTGTACCTATGTATATGTATTTTTAAAAACAGAGAAATGAAAAAAAAATTGAACAGACTTTGTTGAACACTGCTAGGTTTGAGTTTTCATTTTTTCGTACTCTTCTTAAATTACTTGGGTAGTTAAAAAAATAAAAGATTGCTCTTCTTGATAATTCATCATCACTAATGATTATTACGTTTAGAATGTTGAATAAACAAAATGAAATTGAAACACGTCCACGATTAAAAATTATTTTTTTTAAATATCCAATACTGTTCAGAATTTTTAAAAACTAAAATAATTTATTTTAATATGCTTCAAAACGTAAGTAATATTTTTCGTAGGAATTTTCTAAACTCGTTGAAGGGACTTTACACTTTACCCAATCTTGATCTCGTCTTTCGATGCATAATGATTTATAATTATGCTGCATTTTGTTGTTTTAATTGAAACTGATTACAATCTAGACTACGAAAATGCCTTTCGTGTCAGTTTTAATTATTTTTGTATTTCATCGTATTATGAGCTATTATAATTATCGTTGAATTGCGATTAAAATGTATTTTTGAATAACAACATTAGTTTCTGTACTGCTTGAGACTTGGCACCGTTGAAGATGACTGGATTTCAAGTCTCAAGTAACGATCATGAGTAACGTTGTTTTTCAGAAATTGTTAAAAGTATCATTTTTGAATCCTGGATGTTGATTGATATTTAAGAGAGAGAATAAAAAACACCATAATTATCAATTTTTAACTTTCAAGCACATTCTTAAAATAAATAATTACTTTACTATTGGATTATAATTTCATTTCAAATCAAATCTTTCGCAATTTAAAAAAATTTCAACCGGAATACTCGTTTCTACACGTCATTTTTCCAGAATGTACTCCAGTAATCGAGTGTTTTCAATCTATGCACGTCTTTCTATGCTCTATGCTTTTTTCCTGGAATGCAACAGTGCAATTCCGTCTGGAGATGGAATTTCCATGTTGACGAATGACGATGACTGAATGATATTGAATGAGATTTCAGTTCAGTGCTCAGTGCTGTGACCGATTTCATGTGGTTAATTCGTTATCGTTGTTACGAGTAACTAAAATGAATTGATATTTATTACTATTTCGCGTAGTTCTTCGATAAAAATACAAGATTTAGATTTATTTTCTTCACCGGATTGTGTTAGATAGTTGGTTTGATCAAATGTAATTTTATAGGTGAGTTATTCTTACGACTTGTTTGGTAATTATTATTATTGTGAAATGGTTTATTTATTATTACCTTCTCATATACCTACATACTATTAGGTACTTATTCAGTATAGTTGGGAAAGTTACCAGAGATATTCTTGGAAAAGGTGAATGTACTCGAAACTCGAAAGACGATTTAATAATCGAATGTTCATGTTCTCTCACCTGAGGACTGGATAACTTCGTCTTCTGGATGAGATTCCATACACGTGTATAATTTGTATTTAATACCGAGCATAAAGTTTAAAGTTCAGGGTTCGATGTGAAAGAAGAAAATATTACCTATGTAAATTTTTAAAATGAGTCAGCGGAGTTCAATAAAAATTTTATTTGGACATAATTTACACGAGTTTCTTCTCGTTTGGATTTAGGAGTAGGTACCTTAGTAAATTTATTTTTCGGTCTTACGTATAGGTACCTTGCCTACATTACAGTACTAGGGGAGGGAGGAGGGCGATAACCCCTGCTATACCTTTTCCCCCATCTCATAGACGAGCTTTTTTCTAATAAAAAAGACAATAAAATCAAGTCGAACGCTGAAATTACTCCATCAAATGCATCGCGGAATACACGTTGCTGGCTTCCCAGTTCCCACCTGTCTGTTGACTCATTCATAGCATACGGTACGGAAAACTTAGACGCAAGTCAGGGCACAGGGCGAAGAAATTGGAAATATTACGACCCCAGATCGATGCTGAGAAAAGTCTGACCCAATACCTACGTACATAACCAGCATAATTTGTTTATTTACTCGACTCTCGGGTGGTATTTCAGATCGATATTTTAAGGGTAGACGTGTGATTTTAAATGCGCAGTTTACTCCTATAGGTATTACCCTTTATATATATCGCCCACGTTCTTCGGTTCTTGTTTACTTTTTCGAAATATCTTACGTCTTTCTTAATGAGATTAGATTAAGGGATAAATTCAATTGTACGCGGTGTATTTTTTCAACGAGTTTAATCGGTTTGTTGAATTTGATCTTCGAGTTCAACAAAATGAGCTAAAGACCAAATTATACTTCTCGGTTTGTTACATCGATGGAGTGGAGTTGGTGGTGTTAAGGTATGACTATTTTATTTATACTTTTTCGATGTTTATCATTCATTTTTGTTGATAAACATTTGCCAACATATGGTAATATTGGAACGAATAATTCAGATGCTTGTCTCGAATGGTTGAATTGAATATTGTGAGATGAATTTTTATATCCTTACGATCAGTATGATTTTTTTTCCTGTATATTTGAGTAGTATTTTATTAATGTTGGAAAAAATTTCATTGGCAAATTTTATATTAGAAGTTTTTTTATCTGTATTTTTTTTTTTTTTTTTTTTTTTTTTTTTATAAACCAAGTAATAATATTGCCATTACTTTTATCGTCTTTTTAACAGCTAAAGCACGATGGAGTGTCGTGTTCAATGCACAAGTGTTTACTCGTCAATCTACACGGTTGACCGAGACGTTTTGCTTTTTGAAAATCACTATTCGATAGCATATGTTCCCTTTATGTCCACATAGTGATGTAAACACTTCGATATGGTGTATTAATTTGAAACTGTCTTGTCCTGTCCCTAACAATGAACTTGTCCTGTACACTCGAAAGTCGTTTATTTTAGTACGAGAAATAAGTACATACTCGTACGTTGAAATATTTGGTCAATTTTTTTACTTTTTATCTCTCTTGACGACTTCATTTTTTTTTGAAAAACGACTTTTCTTGACGTCATTATCTGCGCAAGTAGTCTCGCGTAAATATCTGTGTGAAATTAACTATCATTGTATTATTTTGTATTACGATAATTTTCGAATTACATGCTCGTACCTATAATTTCTGTTCATCTGCATCTGATTGTTGAATTGATTAGTTACCTATCTATCTGCATGTGTTTGAGATAGGAGGAGTAGATATAGGTGCTGTTTTAGAGTGCGACGAATAGCTGATGGATTGGATGATAGATATAGAGATGAAGATACATATTTTTCGAATCGTAATTGCTAATCAGATCTCTCTTTCATGGTCTGTTATTTCGAATTGAATTGTAGAATACGAGTAGATGTGAATGGTCTCGCATTTTTAATGAATCGACGGATATAAATAACCAAATTTTGAATAATTTGGGTATCTTTATTAATATGCATCTAAAAATACGAGTAGGTAGATATAAATTGTGTCGGATATTTTTTTTCGGAACGATCACGTGACTACATTTTTGATGAATAATTATTTTACTCGTCGTCATCGTGTTCACTTTAATTTTTTTTTTTTCAAAGCTCCTATTTGCAATCGTAATGTACGTATAGTTTTAGACCCCCATCTTCGCAGTTATACCAAATTCTGGGGGTTGTAGTTTCTGTTTCAAAATGCAGGATTTTCAAACTCTTAGCTCAATCTCAGTCATTTTTTGGTCAAAAAGTAGGCAGGGAACTGTTTTTGCAAAGATTTAAATAGCTAAATATTTTGAATGCTATTTTTTCAGCTTCGAATTCGAAATTTCTGAAATTTATTGATCAATATAATTGTGCTGCTGGGAGAAAAAAAATTATTTTTTTCGATTTTAATTCTTAATAAATCTATAAGTACTATTTTTTATATTTTTTATTTTTATATATGATTCAAAATTCGTGAAAATTTGTTATGAAATATCATGAAAATAGAATGAGATTGCTGAAAAATTGCTCGAAACATGGTCACAACACATCATAAAATTTGCTTAGATGATTGAAAAAAATGTTGAAAATTTCATCATAATAGGGGAAAAAATGGTGGCAAAATTGATTAAAAGTTATCAGCATTTTGCAAAGCATTAAAAAGTTGCACAAAAAATTGATAAAATTTCTGAAAAATTGAACGATTCAAAATATTGAAATTAAATTGAAATAAGAAATGAAAACAAAATTTCAATTGAATACGAAAATCACGTTCCAAATTTTTTCATTCCACCGAAATAGTGTGAAAAATGGACTGAGGCCGTTCTGAAATATCTTAACTCAATTCAAAAAAAAAAAAAAAAAAAAAAAAAAATAGATTCAAGCACACTTAGGCTATGAAACCGAGCCATATTAATCTTATCCTATAATCGAGGTGGGATGTAATAATGTATACATTATCATTCATCAAAATATAAATTTTGAGAATTTGTTCGCAAATTTTCTGCTGATAGAGTAAATTACAATCTATATCAACGTATCTTATGAATGATTTTTAATCAAATATTTTTTTTATCGGGCACACATTTTACAGCTTTTTTTGATTCTGAAACGAATTTTACAAATAAAATTTTGGACAATATTTAATCGTCTAATGTGCCAGTCCTGGATAATTTCTGTTGTATTTTTCACATCCTTGAAATGTTTTAAGCTTTTATGTACATATTACTGCCTTTTTTGCAACATTTATCATTTTCTAACACCGCTGAAATACTTTCACAATTTTTTGAAGAAAAAAAGCTACCTTTTAGAAAGGTTTGAACTGTTTTAACAAATTTTTAGTTCTAATTCGTTTCGTGAAATTTCTCCTGTTGGTATTGCTAAAGATGAAAAAAAAAATTGATAACAATTAACAATTTAAAAAAAGTTTTTAAAAAATTCTCTTTAAGGCTTCTAGAAATTGTGTCCCTATATTTTTGTGAAAAAAATTGATGACATTGAATCAATTCATTATTACCAACTTGTTTTTCGATTCTGAAAATGTCATAATTATTAGAGCACTCGATAATTCTACGAAATCCGATCTACCATTTCCCAAAGCTAAGGTACCTATTTAGTAAACAAGAAATTTTCTCTCTGAAAAAGAAAAAAGGTCACAAAGAAATCCTAGGAATACGAAGATGATGTAGTAACTTTGTTTTCTTCATAAGTACGTAGTAGGTATAAATTTTCAGTAAAAAATTCTGCAAATTTGATATAACTTTGACGCACTGATACATTATCCACAAGTATGAATATTGAACGTTTTTGAACGTATACTGTTCATGTCAATGTCACCTCGATTAATAATGAAAATGAAAATGGAAAAAAAAATACAATATTACTGGATCAGAAACAAAAATAATGGGTACCATGCACCATTTACCTATAGGATATTGTTGGTAATTTGCGTTTAAAAAATTCTCGATTTAAAAATAAACATTGTAGGTACGTTTTAAAATTTTGTCGTATTACGTGAGCGTGAAAATTCATTATCCTCGTAGTGCTTTCCTTATCGTAGGAAAACCCCGATTAAGTTGAATATTTTGTTAATGAATTTTTTTTTTGTAAATATGCTTGGTGCGCATTTACTTAATAGGAAAATATGATAACGATATTTTCTACAACGAAACTGAAACAAAGTGAGTTTTGATAATGATTATCAAATGATACATGTACCTACGTATATTGAAAACACGTGGTATTGTGTGGACTAGTTAGTCATAATACGAGTACTTACTTATACTCGTACTCGTACCTGCGAGCATAGTTATATTGAAACTCGATGATTAATCGCAATTCATAATCAATAGAGTACTTTTTCTCAACTGGTAATTCAACGGATCAATTTTTAAATATTTCATTACAGATGTTCAATTTGAAGTGAAAAATTTTAATTATGGTATTGAAGGTTTTGCTCAAAACTTAAAGTTTATTCAATACTCACTGTGAAAATTGAAGAATTTCTCGAAACGAGTTTTTTAATTCTTGAGCGAGCAATTCAAAAATCTTTAGTCATGCTTCAGAAGTCTTTTTTAAATTTTAAAAAAAGTTCATTTTGAAGTTTGAGGTTGAAAAAAAATAATCAAGAGACCAAACAATTTTTAAAATTTGGAAAATTTTTCAAACGGTTTTTTTTTAGAAACACATGTTTTGAAAAAATTTCTGTATGGTAATAACTAATAAACTTTGGGCAGAAATTGAAAAAATTTTCATTTTGAAATTTGAAATAGAGTCTATTTTGAAATTTGTGGCTTAGAAAAAATTAATCAAGAGACTGAAAAATTTTGAAAATGAACAAAATTTTTCAGAACTTTTTTAAAATAAAAATAGTACAAATGTTTTCAAAAAAAAAATTCACAGGGTGATAAACTTTGTGCAAAAATATTGGAAAATTTTTCATATGGATTTGATTTATAAATAAAATTTATTTTAAAATTTGAGGTTTAGAAAAAATTTAATTACATAGAAATCTGATGAATCTTTAAAAAGGGCTGAACTGTTGCTCTTTTTAATTGAGATTAGAGAAAAAAATCAACAGCGTTTCGAAGTATAACGTCTCAATTATGATTGATTTAAACTATTTTTGTTCACCTAAAATTCTTCTTTCTTCATTAATTACAGAAATACGGAGCTAAATCCACTTGATTGTCCCCCCCCCCCGTACGTGAAAAAAGGTCTTGAAGAGCACGAATGAGGTGAATTGTGAAGAATGGGACTTTCTAGAAATAACACCACTGAGTGATTCGAAAAGTTGGATGGGTTATTTTGTACCAACATCGATCATTTTGGGTCCCAAGTCTTCCAATGTTTCCCAATATTTGTTTATGGGTTCCTTTCTCCTTGATGGGTTGAAAGATCGCCATAGTGTTACCTCTGCGCCTCATAAAACTGAGCTAAAATTTATATGTCGCACGAATTTTTCAATTTTTTTGAAATTTGAGAGTCCATTGTAGGATTTGAAGGACTCCTACCAAAAAAACAAATTTAAATTTGAATTCAGCGTATATGGAATTCCAACAAACCGTAGGTCGCATAAATTTCAATTTTTCGATTTTTTTTTCAAAGCTTGAAATTTAATTTTTCTGTGAAAGTTCAATTTTCAAATTTAATTCCAAATTTGAAAACTGCCATTGAAAAATTTGGAGTTTACTCGTTCTAGGATCTTGGCATCTTAAATGAAGACACGTCGTTTCGTCTCCCCCCCTCACCAGCAATTTTGGTTAGATGTTGACAAAAAACTTTGTAAAGCATTTTTTTGAAAGCGTTGATCTCAAATTTCAACGCATGTACCTACGTTTTTGATATGAGCTCTCTAAATCTCGCAGTGAACGCCAAAATTTTAAAAAAATTGTAAAATTCTTAGAACTTATGGTTTGGTGGGATTTCAGAAATGTATTTAGGCCCAAAATATTGAAAAACGCAATGTGGGTGTCAAAATTTTAAATTTTAAAAGTGCTGATTTTTGTTTTTTTTCTGCCTGCACTTTCTATCGATTGGGAGGGGGGAGGGAGGGAATCTAGTCCCAAAATTTTGAAAAATGCAATGTGGTTGTCAAAATCTTGATTTTCTTGATTTTTCTCAATTTCCCTATACTTTCTATTTCAAAGTCAAAAAATGATTTCTTTTTTTTTTAAAACCATGTTTGTCTTTCAATTTTTGAGACAGGCAGTTCATTCAAAAGTTCTTTTCAAGCTCTGTAGATGAAGCAAGAACCAATGGGGGTATTCTGCAATGTTTTTCATTTCAGCCCTGAAATGTTTTATTTACGGAAAGGAAATCTGACGTTCTGATTTTCGTGTTTGCTGAGCAGTGTTATCATAACAACAAAAAATAAAACCGTATAGTAATCTTTGGGATGAAATAATGAATGAAGACTGCAGTAGGAAATTTCCATCGTTATATTCGTTCACGCTGTGATCAAATTCTAAATATAGATAAATTATTCATCATTATTCACTTTTACACATCATGAGCGGAGTAAGAATGCATCTCGAAGTGGTGGTGTTTTTTCCTCATCTTGTATTGAAAATGCTTTCTTTGTCAAGTACAAAGACCTTGTCTCGCGTTTTTTTTCTTCGCGAAGAATATCGCTTACCTTTTCAAAGAAGATGCTATACGTATTCTATATTTAATGACATCGTTATTTAGTTGGAATTTCCTTCTCGCATACCTATTAATTTACTCATCTCTGAAAGTCATTTTTCTCTCATTTAATATACCGCTGAAATCCATTGAAAGAGAAAATCAACCTGTGGTAAAAGGTAACACTGAACTTATTGTATAAAGTTCTGGCATTGTGTTTGTATGTATAATGCTCGTGTATACTTCATACTGTTACGATACACATCGGTACTTGTTCGTGTACCCGGTCTCGTCTCGTCCCCCTTCAGCCCAAGCCCAAAATTGCATATCGTCTAAATTTTCGCGTATTTTGCCGCGACTATCGATCGATTGGTTGTTGTGAAATGGAAAAATTATGCTGATTAAGCAGGTAAATTTTCGCTCGCCATTTTTAAATAATATTGTTACGTCAATGTGAAGTGCTCGTAAGGTTAAATCGATTTTCAAGTTGAAATTTTCAAAATGTCGAGCTTTTGGTGACAAGTTAGGTACATTTATGAAGTACCTACTCGATTTTAAACGCGTGCAAACAATTTACATTTTAAATACACTTACCTATACGAGAGTATGTTAAGTATGCGTTATTTTAATTGAGTTACATGTGCGTTACGTATACGTAACGTATGCGTTGTCACGCGAAAAATTATCGTCTAACGTGAAGATCTGTCATGAAATAGTTTCGAGGTGTAATTTAATACCTGTACTAATGAAATGTACCAAATAGTAAATTACAATGTGCAATTGTACACGGTGATCGTGGTAATTGGCGTGTTTTAAATTACCAAAATGTGGTTATTTTTGTGGCCAAAAAAATGAAGAATTTGACGATCTGACGTCAAATAAAATGCACGTAAAAAAATGTTACGCAGGCTTATGTCGTCAAGTGATTAATGTACCGAAAACGAGGATTTACCGGGAAAAAGTTGATGTAGATATTTAACAGACATTTTGTGTAGAAAATACGTCATTGCGAAAGGTTCACCTTTAATGATTTGAAATGAATGAAATGTCATTTCCAGTGAATCGGATTTTTCTGTTCAATTTAGTGTTTTTTTCCTTGCTCGATTAGCTATATAAAAGTATAGTCTATGATGACGTAGGTTTTCGAATGAATTGGTTTTGTGCTTATTGTTTATGGAGTGAAAAATAAAAGTTGTTGAGGGAAGAAAAGTATTTAAAGGGGGAAGAGATATAAGCTTTTAAAGAATTTACACATTATTTATAGCGCAATTGCGAAAGACGAAATTTCATCATTCAGTTAGAAACTTAGAAAGAGGAGATTAGAAATCGATGAAAGAGTGATAGATATATCTTGATGAAATAATCAAAAAAATGAACCATTTTAAAAATATTTCGTTTATTGAATTTTATTTGATGGAATATTGTATAATATTTTACATTTTAAAAAGCACATAACTCGAGTATTAATTTTAATGAATGGAAAAAATAATGAAAAGGAGTTTGAAAGTTTTTAAACAGACGTTGACTCGCAAAATTTATGAAGCAAAAAAAAATTGGAAATGAAGGGCTGATGGCTTATTTTTAGTGATACGAGAGGCCCTCGTCATTTTTTTCAAATTTCAATAGTTTGTATTTTATTGCAGTGTTTATGGAAATGTAGGTGTTTTTTTTTGCTGAAAAAAGTCTGTTACCAAACAGCATCTTTGTATCAAATTTTTATCAAAGTATATCATATTGAATCATTCCATGCCAAATCGGCGGATTTTCGCACGAGGGGTCTTCGATTTTTTTCAAAATCAGATCATTTGTAGAGGTCATCAAACGATGACGAATGACGCAAACCGGACATTTTTTCGATTTTTTTAGACGGAGCTGTGGCGCTTCAAAGTTCTCCAAAATGGCAGAAAATGGAAAATTTCAGTTGCAAATTGCTCCGGTTGTACGTGGTATAGAATTTTGAACTTTTTTTCAAATTGTAGTACTTTGAGAGGGTAATCGACGAGTGATGTCAAAATCAGTGTTGCCACTTTCAAAAACCTAAAAAAATCGATTTTAAAACTTATAATTTAAATATAACCACGATGTCCGCCAGTAAAAATTCTGAAAAAATTCTCAGTTTTAGTCCTTTTTATGTAGAATGACATATCAAAAAATTGGACTGGCATCTTTTTTCATTTTCGAGAAAAAAAAATTACAAGTTTTACAATTGCTGCAAAAGTACCATCAGAAACCTAAAAAATGAAAAATTTTGCATTTTTGAAATATTTTACCAATGTGTAGACGATAATGTGAAAAAATCCCCCTCCCCCCATTTGTCAACGAATTGACATTTTTCGTGCTATAAATTTTTATTTCAAGAGTGAAATATTATGCATTTTTCGTCAATTTGTCGACAAATTGGGGGGAGGGGGATTTTTTTCACATTATCGTCTACACATTGGTAAAATATTTCAAAAATGCAAAATTTTTTATTTTTTAGGTTTCTGATGGTACTTTTGCAGCAATTGTAAAACTTGTAATTTTTTTTTCTCGAAAATGAAAAAAGATGCCAGTCCAATTATTTGATATGTCATTCTACATAAAAAGGACTAAAACTGAGAATTTTTTCAGAATTTTTACTGGCGGACATCGTGGTTATATTTAAATTATAAGTTTTAAAATCGATTTTTTTAGGTTTTTGAAAGTGGCAACACTGATTTTGACATCACTCGTCGATTACCCTCTCAAAGTACTACAATTTGAAAAAAAGTTCAAAATTCTATACCACGTACAACCGGAGCAATTTGCAACTGAAATTTTCCATTTTCTGCCATTTTGGAGAACTTTGAAGCGCCACAGCTCCGTCTAAAAAAATCGAAAAAATGTCCGGTTTGCGTCATTCGTCATCGTTTGATGACCTCTACAAATGATCTGATTTTGAAAAAAATCGAAGACCCCTCGTGCAAAAATCCGCCGATTTGGCATGGAATGACCCACTCGTATTTTGAATATGTTATTTGAACCTTTTTCCAGACGAGACTTTAGGAACCCCGCTGCCAAAATCATTTCAAAAAAATTTGCTCAAATATCAGATAGAATGAACCTTGATCTTGAAATCAGAATCAGCAATGTTAAAATTTTCAGGAGTGACAGTGAAAGGATGAAAGGTGTGAAAAAAAAGTCAAATTAGGAGACAATCAACTGGAAAACGAAAGTTGTATGTTAACGTATCCGAAAGTCAACGTTTTATAGCAATTTTTTGAGGTACGGTTGTTGTTTGGGGGAGGGGGATGAGATTGGTCTATTTTTATCAATTTTACTGCAGATTTTTTTTTATTTTTCATTTTTCATTTCATTGTGAAAATGAGGTTTTTAAATAAAGTCAGAATAAAAAAATCAATCAATAGAAAATCAGTCTCTAAGAGCAGTTTGAAGAGAGGAAACCGTTTGTTTTGTATTCCCCCCCCCTTGAAATCCTTTATTGTACCACGCTTCTCGCCCTTTCTGATTGACCTAGGAGGCTGAAATTTGGCATTTTCATCGGTAGGATGGCCTAGAAGTGATTTTTGCAAGTTTCGACTTTTCAACCCCTCTCCATCCCTTACATAGTTCTAAAAAAGTGGACTTTCGCGCCTTTTTTGACGGATTTAAATTATGTATCATGGCTGAAGAACCCCTTAAGTGACCTAGAGTGCTAAAATTTGACATCTGAATTTGGAGGGTACCCCAGCAAATGTTCATTTTGAAGGTTTATATGCTTCAAATCCCCCCTCCCCCGCTCTTTCACCCACACTTTTGTAACCAGGAGTAATTTGATCTTTTGTAGTAGTTAGAAAATTATGTTGTCTTTTTGAGCTGCAATTGTTGTGAAAATCAATACAATCGATGAGTCTCAAAGGGGTGGATTTTTTCTTCAGCAGTTTGATTTGCATAATGGGAAGTATGTAATCGCTTTCCTTTTTTTGATGAATTGAAGCATCAACATAAACATTTCAGTTAAAGGTGAATCGGTGGGTTTGAATTTTTTTTAAATCTGTGATTTTTGGATTTGGATTCGAATTCAGTTTCAAGAGGATTAATCTTTCAATTCAGTTGGTTGATTGCGACAAAATTCGATAATTTTTGTTGAAAGATTCGCAAATGAAAGAATTGGTCTGAAATGTGACGTTTGCTCAAAATTGAGTATTTTTTTTTTCTGTACGAGTATGAGACTCGAAATTGTAGTTTTTACAGAAGAAGGAGAGAGGACGTTGTAAAATGTTGTCAAAACAAATTGATTTCACTTTTTTCAAAATTTTCTCCTATCAGATTATTCCTATTTGAAAATACGAAGCGATAGGCTTTTGCGGATAAAGAAATTACTGAAATCATTCGAGCTGTCACTTCTCAATTTATTCACGCTACAAGAAATATTCGAACAATTGACGTCATCAGTTTTTTTCGTTTAATGTCGATGAGGTGAGAATTTGATATGTTTTAAAAGGGATTGGAAATTGACATGTTTTTGAAGTAACCTTTGTTTGATTCAATTTACGTAAGATGGCTAACATGAGTATGACGTTATTTAGATACTCGTAAGTGTGAGTGTATATTTTCTTACTTGTCAAAATGAAGATTGTTAGAGAGAGTTTTTTTTGTTTGTTTTTTTGTTTTCTATGAATCGATCCATTACCAATAAAATCGCTTATGAGAAATACAATCTTGGATAAATAGTCTTGCTTATGAATTATGATCATTGTATCAGGATTTTGCATCGAGAGATACCTACATTTTTTATTGAAAAAAAAAAAAAAACTGTGATGAAATATATTCAAGGGTGCTAGAGATTTTCAAAATGGTTTGAAAATAAATTTAATTGTAACACAACTTGGAACATTTTTACTCTCACTCATTTTTTTTTTTTAAATCTCAATTCTGCAATCTTTCCCATCTCATTCCCTGCCCAATGATGCCTCAGATGTGACCCCTGAATTTTTTATGTTCCTCGGTTCGTTTATCTTAATTCCATATAAATCCCACCTTCGACCTCCCACGATTCCTACAAGTTTATTAGTTTGTTTTACTATACCTCGGCAGAAATTAGAAAAAAAAACCCAGGGATTCATCTGAACCGTAAATCATCTTATATAAACCCTTTTACGACGGGAGTATTTTTAAAATTTGCCATAAAAAAAAACTATGATAATAAAGCCGAATCGCGTCGCGTCGGTGCAATATTTTCGCACATAAATAACATACGTACGTATACTGGTGTAGGGGCAGAGATTTAGGGTTGGATTTATTCAAGTCGACTGGATGTACATACTAAATTGTAATAGTGTAGGTAGCATGACCGTGGCGAGAAAAAGAAAATTCAGATACCTTTACGCCATTGTTACGGTTTATGATACAAAATACTTAGTCGTATTGAACGGTAAATAGTGAGTTGGTTTGTTTTTTCTTGTGTAGGTCTAGGTATATGGTTCATGCGGCTTGGTTGAAGTTTAATTATTCATAAGTACATATGTAGTTTATAAACATATGTGGAAACAGTACTAATATTATTATGTATGTGTGATGATGCTGTACGAGATTGGTAATGAAAACCATGTCGCAAGGCATAAGTACGTAAAGCTTGTGGTTATGTATGTAGTAGATATAATGTCTTATGACAGTGTAAAGTTCTTCTATGGAATTCCCTGTGTATGTAATGTGTATCTTTCTTGATCTGGTTTCGTTGTGGGCTACCTAGTACCTACAGTGTGTCTCAAAAATACCATAAAATGAAGGATGTGAATTTTTTTTTACTTGCGTACATCTTCAATTCTTCATAATTCATTTTTTGAAAAAATTGCCCGTTTACAAAAAAACTATGAGTAATTGGACTTCATATTTTATTTCAAGTTCAGTATACATTGATTGCATACGTATTATTTTTTAGCAATTTCAAGCGGTGATATTTTTTTGAACCCCAATTAATCGGTACTCAATCTTAGAATTGAATTTATCCTGGATGTGTCAAAAAAAAACTCGATTTTCATGATCATGATCATGGGCAAAATTTTTGATAATTTTGACCAGTTCTGAGAACTTTATTCCTTGCTGAGCAAGATCAAGACGTATTTCCAACTAGCTGTGGATAAATTGGTTCCCAAAATCCTTTTATGAAAAAATACAAAAAGTAGTAGAATTTTTTCGATCTACAACTCAAAAACTCTAAAATGTCTCGAAACTTGCCTAACGTAAAGAAAACTTGTTTGATTAAGAATTAATAAAACAAATTAAAAAATTGATTAAAATAATTACAAAATGTATTTCAAAAGTCAAAAATTGCTCAAAATACATATTTTAAAAATCATACGAAAAATTGTCAGAAAAAAAGTCGTTGATATTTTTCAATATTCTAACAAATTTTATGATTAATTGAATTGAAGCCCATATTATGTGGAATTTGTATCAAACTCGACAGTTTTGAAAATTTTTTGCTTCATGATTTCAATTTTTTGTGGAGGTTTTCTGAATACTTTTAATGAAGTTAGCTCTGTTTATTGCTCACTTTTTATTTTTTGAAAAAAAGAGGCGAAATGACTCCAAAATTGTACTTGAAAAAAAATCCATCATGACTCCTACTTTTAGCTTAATTATTTTAGAAATTTGAGGTACCTACCTTTTTTTTCTTGTTGCAAGAAATGGTCAAAAATGTAGATATTCGAAAAATGTTGATTTTTTTTGAAATTTTTGTTAATTATTTGAGTGAAACACAGAAACTGCATAAAACATTAGTTTGGCAAGTTCAAAAATCCTCATTCAGTTTGAAAAATTCTGAGTTTTTCTTTTCTCCCATTCATACTGATCTTGATCTAAAATTATTCGAAGGGGTTCGTTCAAATATAATCATTAATCATAATATCAAAAAATCGAATATTAGAGGAGACACTATTCAAGTGGGGGGGGGGGGCATTAATTCAGTGGGTATAGGTTGTTTATCAAATCTTATCAAAATTTAAAAGCCATTTTTGAAAAAAAATAATAATTAACAATAATGATTTTTTTTTTCAGAAAAAGCTTCGGGACTGGTGATTTTTAAAACATTTTTTTTTTTTTTTTTTTGATTTCAATAATGATTTTAATTTAATCTGGTTCCACCAAATGAAATAAATTGTCTTTTAATAAGTCCTGAGACAAAATAACACCTGGGTAATAAATTCGAAGTCTTTAGAACGTTTTTGAATCCATGTTTTTAAATTTTTAGCTCGTAATATTTTTTGATGGCACAAGTTCAATTTTTTGTTGATGCTTTTTCTGTCTTAATATTCTGCCCGTTTATGGTTCGTTTCTCCTAGCTTGTTTTTATTCCTTGCTTAGAATTTTTTTGAAGTATTTGGAGCCAAAAAGAATGTGGTTTTTATTTTAAATTGAAAAAATATCATTTTATACTTCAAAAAAACTTACCTACCCATTTTTTATATTTCAGCAAAAAATGTAAAGCTCAAGCGAAGAAAATATTCAATAAGTAAAGAGTCTCAAATTGCAACTTGCGAACAAAATTTTTTTGAGAAAAGAGCAAGGTAGAGGGGGAGGCAACCGTAAACGAAAATTCTGAAAATTTCACGAAGAAGAAGGGAGGATGATTGTTATGGTAAAAACGTCTTTTTTGAAAAAAATTGATAATTACCAAAAAATCGAAGAATAAACACACATCTTAATTTTTTGCACACTCGGTGAATAGGATTTGAAACTATTGCATGAATAATCGCAAAAGCATGTATTTTAAAAAAATGATGTGTAACTTTCAAGTTGAAATCATTTTTCAAGGTCGGACATCTGAACTCCTATACTTGCCAAGAGATCTTCATTAATATCACAAAATTGAAAACTGTATTTATAAAAGGGCCCGAAAATTCACTTTTTAGTTGCCTGAAAAGGGCTGGGAGAGATCGAAAAGACAGAACCACCCCCCCTTCCTTAGACGTATTTAGAACATCATTATAGATAAAAATTCCAAATTTTAATCTCCCAAATACTTTCGAAGGGGTTGAAATCGCGGAACAAATTTGAAAAGTCCACTTTTCTTTGATAAAAAATTTAAAAGCAGGGGTTGAAAAGTCAAAATCCTCAAAAAGTCCATCTAGTTGATCAAAGGCTGTTTAAAGGTGGCGAGAAAATATACCTTTTTCGGAACTGAAAAGGAGGAGGATAGAGTTGAGAAGTCGAAATCTTGCCCTCAATTAAGGCACGTCTACATGACCGAAGACACTCTTCAGAAGTACGAGCCAAATTTCAGCACTCAATATTGATTGGTGGAATGGTGGGGGGGGGGAGGAGACACGAGGTTTCTCAAGTTCAAAAATCAAAATTCTCCTCTTCAGTTCAAATTACTCTTGAACGTTGATTTTTGAATATCTGAATACAACATTGATTTCCTTTCGATTGATCGCCATTTTGATTTATTTTTGGCATTTCCATCCCTTCTCTCCCCCTCCTTCACCAAGTTCCGTAAAAAAAGTCACACTGGTCTATAATCGAAGAAAATGGACCATCACAAAACGGATTTTGTGAATGGTCCTTTTCAAACCCCTTAATAAATTAGTTGAATATCAACTTATTAGGATAGGACAATCTGTTTTTTGTTTTAAAAAAGAGTTGACGACTTTTTGGAGTCATTACTATCAAAAAAATCAAAATGTCGAGCCAAAGAAAGTCGACGTCGTAGAACTTTCGATACACCCTGTACGAGCTGTGCTATACGAAAACAATGTTTATCTTACGAGGTTTCTAATCAACTTGCGTAAGCGAGTTTCTTGAACTTTCGTTCGTCTCACGAGCGCTTTTTTTCTCGACGATAATTGTTATATCTACCTACACGCTGGAAGCTTGCGTTGGCCTGGGAATCCCCATAAATGTTGAACGGCGATGTAAATGTTCCATCGTCGTCGTCGTTCAAAGAGCCAGCTATACGAACGAGTAGCTAGTTTATGGTTTATGCAATGTTATTGAAAGTTGAAATACAAATATTTTGTAGGATATACGGTACGATGGTGTGTATATTATGTGATCAGGTGCGTTACGAAAGTACAATTTGAGTATAATTAATCATCGCAGCACCGATGGCAGATGATTTCGGTAGACCTTGGAACAGTGATAAAAAAAAACCGCCGCTGCTTTAAACCATCTCACCTCGTTTGTTTTACCAATGTTTCAGGTGGTGTACAAGTTGCAGCGTATCAGTTGGTGAAATGTTAGCGAAACGTGCGTGTACGTTGACGACAAACTGATAAGCGAAAAAAGGCTACCCGGCGAGCCTTTTTCCCAAACGTAAAGCTTCAACTTTTCGTACTTTCGTTCCATGTTGAAATTGAGATTGGTGTCGACGCATTTCTTGAAACAGCCGTAATTTTTTTTTCACAACGGAAATGTGCCGCGATCGTGATATGTTGTAATTTCTCTTCTCGCTATCATTTTTCCTCCGTATATTCGCGTAGTTTACGTCGTTTATTTTTTCGCGAGTTTTTAAATTTATAATTTCGAAGTGTATCGAGCACCTTAATATACGAGTATACAAATACACGCGATACATCGATATTAGAGCGATTATTGATCGGAGATCCATTTCTCATCACGAGCTGTGTGCTGTATTGAGAAACGTGCGCGTACATCTGGTCCATTAGGTGCGCGCGCTCCTGAGGAACTAGCGTAGAATTTTTTTACCACCAGCCAAGACGTCTGTTCATTGCATACCTTGAAGAATCGAAAGTTAACCGAGGACCGGTTCAAGCTGTGGAATTTTACTAAAGGCTGTTTTGTAAGTAGATTTTTTTACTCGTGAGCTTTTGCGTGTGTTTGGCTTTTTATCGCGTGGTACGTCGATGTTGTGGGTTAAGTTGAGCTGTAGCGAAATGTGATTGAATGTGATTTTAGTTTTGATTTGATATCAAATTCATGGCCTTTTGAGTTTTTTAGAGGTAAGGGTAAGAGGGGTATTATCTCCGTATTTTAACGTAGGTATCTTTTTATTAAAACTGACTCTGAGAACAGGCTTCTGGTGTTCCATCGAGGAGAAGGAAGATGGTGAGGGGAGGATCACATAATTTTTATTTTTTCAATTTTTTTTTGGTCTTCATTGCAAATTTGATAGTGCATAATTATTTTCACAACTCTCTCACCTTTTCCCCATTATGAATTTTTTGTGTTATTTTGATTTGAATTGTTTTATGACAGTTACCCTTGTAAAACTTCAATTTGAAAAGAAAAAAACCAGTTTTCCATTTTTCAAATGTTTTTGTATGAAATTTTTTCAGCTTTTCTAATTTTCTAAAAAGAACCTATTTTAGGGAAATTTTTCAATGAAAATGCAATAGGCAGGGATCAGCTATCCCTCGCTCTCCCATCCTGTCATTGAACTAGACCGGAAAAAGCTTCAGCTGTGGAGAGTGAGAGGGGTGAGGAAGATGATAATCCTCAGTCAGTGTTCAGTCGGCTATTTTGTTAAAATTTTATGCCAGTCTGGAAAATTTTCGAAGGTAATTTTTTTCAGTAATAAACTACATAACTGTTTTTTCACAAAATTAAATTTTAAATTGAAAAAAAAACGAATGAGAAGGTTTGATAATTTCTTGTAAAACTTGACCCCTGTTTAAAAACAAATTTCCGTTTTTTTCCTTTGAATAAACGTGGAAAAAATGAAATAGGAAGGGCTTAAAGCTATACATATAGCTATAATTTTTCTAGCTCTCGTCTCTTTTGCCAAAATAATTCAGCTGAATCACTCATAATTTTTCGCATATTTGTTCGTATGTTTTAATTATGTGTAATTGTGTATGATTCATTCATAATTTTTTTCACGTGAATACAATTTCCTATCTCGTAAAAACGTGATATATGAGTACTTACACATTTAATCGTTTTCCCCCAAAAACACCCCCACAATTTTTAAATTACCAAGAGGATCCTCTTGAAAAATGGTAAAAATGAATGCATAGAATGAATTTTGAGATTAAAATTTTAAAATTGGTTCGCCTACTGAAGTCGAGTACTACCGTTTTCGAGCCGATCAAAAGACTCCAGCAAAAGTCAACTTTTCTTCAGCTGTTTTACATTTCTGTAAAGCATGTTGTAATCAACTCCGGTTGCTAAAATTGAAAACAAACGTGAGATTAGGTATATTTAAAAAAAAAACAATTTTTGACAGCCAAGTCGAAGAATTTTATGGCTATTCAAACTCTTTACATCAGCAAAGTATATCCCTACGAATACATAGATGAAAGATCCGAAGGATCCCTATTCATACCAGACAACCCTTCTAAAATTAAAAAGTTCATAGGACACCCCAAAAGCAAAAAAAATTTTAAAAAAAATACTTCAGTTGAAAAAAGCCTCGAATATTTGTCATGTGCTTGATTAATTTCTGCATAAATGAAAAATGATTGCAATCAAAAAACAAAAAGAGCATTGAAATTTGAATGAATCACTTTAAAAATATGATCACAAAATGTCAGATGTTCTTCGAAATATTCTTAGTAGGGCTGGGTACTGGATACTTTTATTAAGGTTGTGAATGGGGGGGGGGGGCACGGATATCTTGAATTGATGAAATTCTAATCAAAATTTTCACTAGTTCAGGAATTCTAAAAACCAATCTCAGAAGTCCCTGTAAAGGTGGTCTCAATTTTTGAGTGAAAATAATTCCTTTAATTTGCTCTAAAAATGTATTTCTAGACGACGTTGATGGAATACGTGACAAATTCGTAGCCTTTCATGGTCTTAGGTAGAAGGTCAATTTTTTTCATCAATTTTAGGTACTTATGTGTATATCTAATATTTTTTTCATTATTGTTAATTTTTTTACAAAATTTTGAGAACGTTGCCCCAACGAACTGAATTTTATAAAACTTGTTATATATAGACTCGATTTGAGGGTGGAGAATTCCTTATTAAATTATCATTTTAAGAGTTTCATATTTTCAACTCCTTCCCATCCATTCCACTTTCACGGTTTTCAAGCTCGTATCTCGCTAGCACCTCCGAAAAGGTCTAGAAAGGCTAAGATTTGGCATCGTGTGCTTGTTTAGGGTTTGCACTTTCCAATTTTACTCCATTTTTTACCCCTTTTCAGACATGAACCGAATTTTCTTGAGTTTTTTTTAGTGATGTTTAATTTTGTGTCATTGCTAGACCTCCCCCCCCCCTAATTGACCGAAACGTGCATTTGGATGCTCCTCGCCAGAGGTGTCCTTTGGGAGTTTCAATTTTTCGATTCCTTTCCAATGAGTTTCCATCGCTTTTCAGCTACAAAAGAAGTAGATTTTTTCAAATTTTTAAACGATTTGTAATTTTTTTCCCTGGCTAAGGCACTGAAATTTGAAATGAACGTTTGGCCGATACTCTAGATGTTCAAAATGAGGAGTGATGGAAGGGGGGTTGACTTAGAATTTCTTCGTGCTACTCCTTAACCTAAAAAATCGACGAAAAATAAAATCATTCACTTACTAAAGCACCACAATAGTCTACTCCGTTTTTTGATCATAATTATTTTGATTTTCAAAAAATATAAAATACAAAATGAGCTTTTTTAAAAATTTAAACAGTATTTTGTTTTGTATTTCTACCGTTTTTTCTGTGTTTCAAGATGATATTGACTTTTTTGGAGAGTATAGGAGACGAAAGGTCTTCAGGGTATGCTCTCAGTGTGTTATCAGCGGAAAATTCAGGATCGCCAAAATTCGCTCATTGACGAATGAATTGTTCTAAATTATTGATTTAATGCCTCGAAAAAACTTTATCATTGGACGTTATCTGATATATTTTAAAAATATCTTATCTTACGTAATTTCAAACAAGTGAGAATCGTTCATAAATTTTGGTCAAATAAATCCCCCATGCGTTATCAGGTGTTTGCTCAAAATTTACTCATATACATATTTCAGATTTTCCTAATAGGTACAGAAGGAAATTTTCAAACTGCAAGTCTAAAGATCCATAAATTCCTGAATTTTAATACGTACAAATTCATAGCTCTTTAAGCTCTTTTGACACTATAAATACGATTTTTATGTTTTAAAATTGAATTTTAATCTCTTGTTGACGTGAAATTTCTGAACTGCTGGACGGTGGTGGAGGGAGTGGGGGTGGGAGCTTTTCCTAATGCACAAACATTAATTTAAGGATTGAACCTATCGAGTTTAAAATACGTGAAAATGGGTGAAATTCGTTTATTTTTTGAACCCGCGGTTAAAGTTGAATTTATTACGTTGAAATTCGCTGTAACCGCGCGTGAATAAAAATTGAAATTATTTCAGAATGAGAAAGGAGACGATTCGATTTCATACTTTAACAGTAAATAAAGGTTACCAAAATAGCCAACTCTTCATATTCGTGCTACAAAATTTATAAGTGGGTACCTGCTCGTGATAATTTTCAATTTTCGCAATTTTTATTTTCGAACTGGATTTTTTATTCATCTCGAAATTGCTGAACTTGATCCCTCGAGAACAAAGTTACATTTTTTATTCGATTATATTAGTATCTGAAAAAAAAAGGCAGCCGCTATCTAAACGTAATAATGTACTCGTAGTCTATTTTTAAAAACGTATATTCGAAGAAAAACGAGAAAAACTCCCTATTTGAACATACACTCGAAATGTAAAATTACTCGTTATCTGGGAGTAAAATCAATTTGAAAAACTGAGTTACTCGCTGATAATTTTACAAAAATAGTACGTTCGGAGAAATTTACAATTTTATTATACGGCGCGCGAAATTTCCATAACGTGGTTTTGTGAACTTTAAAAACTTACATAACCTCGGTCCTCGATACTCCCGCCTCATGCTCTCTACCGAGCTACCTATTCTCTCGTATGAAAAATTAATACGAGCAGCAGATAATCGTTTATTTATGCGTAGGATAGGTATAGGTAATAAGGTACACCTAGTGAAGCCATATAACCAGGTTAAAAAATTTCACAAATTTTATCATTTTGAAAAAAATTCGACGTGTGTTGCGTGTACAAGGTTATACCCCTTATCCTTTTTTTCTTCATTCTTCCCTTCCTCGACTTGTTGTGTTTCATGAACCATACACCGGCGTTTAATTATTCAAACTGTGAAACCAAACGCTGGTATTTTAGGAGTGAAAAAACGATGAAATTTTCATACAGGTGAGCGGAATTTGAAACGAGTTTCTCGGTCAAATGGAAAATTCTTTTTGGTGAATATGAAATTTTTTGAAATGAATACAACCATAATATACGACTAGGTTACGTCTGTAATTTACATACAGATACTAGTATGTCTATGCAAATCCTGAAAAATTGTTGAATTTTTCAAACGATTGTAATAATAAAGGTTTTAATGGGCTTAGGAATGTATCGAGGAGAAATTGGTACGCTTTAATGACTCCGACTCGATTTGATCACGTTCGAATCGCGTGTTGTGGTGTAAAGCAATGTAAATATACTATCATTACTTCCCCCTTTTTAATTCGCGTTATTGAAACGCGATGCGACGACGAGCCGACGATGAATTTTTTTTATTCGCGACGATCTCAACGTGGTCGAATTATTTCGTAGTACGAGTAATGTGGTACATCGAATTAAAACGTTTTACAAGATACTGCTAACGAGCGAAAATTATTCGACTAAACGGTTATTTAACCAGAGCCAGACGAGGAAAGAGGAAAGACATAGAGAGTAATTACTCGTATTATCGATCGTATAAATTGTGGTGTTTGCGTCTGTTCTGTTGTCTGCTGGTGACCGCATCTTGTCCGCCTCCTGTACGGCTCGTCGCTGTCTCATTTCGGTAGGCTTAAGGCGTAAAAACGATGGAAAGGTCGTCGCAGTCGTATAAATGGACCGCGTCATTTGGCGAATTCTCAAGAAAATTCTTAATTAACGACGTTATACTATGCTCTCACACATGTTGGTGGTACATACATTCATCATTGATACGTATCTTTAACGTAGGGTTAACCTTCGTTTCGCGTATACAATTTAATGAAAAATTACACCAAAAATTGATTTGAAGGCGAGTTGAATTTAAACGACGAGCCTCCGATGGTAATAATAACGGTTTTGGCGAATTTCTTTTCCTATTTTGAGCAGTGCTGAATAATTTTTCGTATCACTTTTTTGGTCATATTATACTCAATTTTTGAAGAAAGGCTCTCAAAAGTACTTTCGTATTACTGGGTATTCCAATTCTTGTGACCTTTTGGAATCGCTTGATAACTGGCAACACTGTGCGTACTACGAGGGTCGTTGACCCATCGAAATATTATAGAGGAGGAATTTATGAAAATTGAGTCGATATTCAAAGTACAGATTCGTCTAGAAAAATTGTGCTTTTTGCAATTATTTTTGAAAAATACTATGAAGTGGGTACTTGCAGATTCATATTTTTCTCTGAGACTGTCTGATGAATTTTGACAAAAATTGGGAAGATTGAAAGCAGAAATTGGGCAGTCCTATGATAAAATTGTTTTCGAATTTAAATCGGGTTGGAGATTTTTTATTGTGACTTCTTCTGATAAAAATTGATTTTCTGAGCAAATCAAGGGCTATGGGAGAAATTTCTGTAAAAGAAGTAAATACAAATTTCAGCTATTCTGGTGGGGTCAGCTTGGTTTTCATGGGAGGGGGCTGAAATCGTCATGAGAGTCTATTTTACTCAAAAGGGACCTTTTAGAGACGATGGAACTCAAAATTTTGAAATTTTAAAAATTTTTCTTTGAATTGGTTTTTTTCAAATTTTTGAAAATTGAGGGGCCCACCGAAGCCCGAATTTTTTGAAAATGGAAAAAATAAAAAATAGGGAATTATTTTCTCACCAAAGGACATCACTTTGTGGGGTTGGAAGGAGGAAAAACCAAAAACAACCAATTTTAGGACATCTCACATAATACACCAATTTCAGCGATTCTGGGGGGGGGGGTAGCTTGGTTTTCATGGGAGGGGCCTAAAATCGCCATGAAAGGCTTTTTTACTCAAAAAGGACCTTCTAGAGATGATGGAACTCGAAATTTTGAAATTTCGAAAATTTTTCTTTGAATTAGGTTTTTTTCAAATTTTTGAAAATTGAGGGGCCCACCGCAGCCCGAATTTTTTGAAAATGGAAAAAATAAAAAATATGGAATTATTTTCTCACCTGAGGTCACCACTTTAGGGGGTGGGAGCGGAAAAAATCGCACATTTTTTTTGCCATGTAGTTAAGGACCACCCTAGAAGTACATACCTACTTAGTAGGGAAAAGTTGAAATTTTTTTGAATTTTTGGAAAACTCAAACCATTTATTCAATACAAGAAAAATTTCGCCATGAAATCCCCCCCCCACTCTCTTCTTTCACACCTCCAATTTTCATCATAATTAATTAAACAGTTTCACAGAAGTTGAATCTTGGAAGTGTGCGCCGAAAAAGTAAAAAAAATATACCTACACACAGGGTGTCCACACTTCTGGAAACCCTGGAAAAGTCAGGGAATTTCAGAAATTTCGAGCAATTTTTCCTCAAAAGTCAGGTAATTTTTTGAAAGTGTTCATCTGTAATTTTTTAATATTTCTAGTTGTTTTATTATATCTTTTTTGGAAAAAAATTCCCTCGCGTCGCTCCTCGCTCGGGTAATTTCGTTTAATTTTGGCTTGGAACCGAACGTATTGATAAAAGTGATTTTTTTAATGCAAAGAAGGGGTCATTTTAAAAATACGATGTTTTAATTTTTTTTTTAAAAAAGGTCTGAAAAAATGTAAAAATCAGGGAAACCCATTTCCAGAAACGAGGGGACACCCTGTACACATTTTTTTTAGAAGGATTTGTATAGGTAGTTACTTGAAAAATGTATTCATATTTTTCATAAATTGTGTTCAAAAACCGTGCTATTTCTCTCCTCAAACTTATGGATATTACATTGCAAACCTTGCCCTATATTTTGAGCATGGCCTGTTGAGTAACAGGGCCATAAGAATTGGCGCACCCTGTACTTTTGTTACTTATGCAATTTTTGGGTCATTTTGGAACATTCGAACCGTAACAGTCGCTCTCAATTTTTTAATCGGATGGCTGCATTTTTTTGAAATCTTTAGTGGACGTAATTTTCAGACATGATCTTGGCCATTTTCCCCTCTTTTCTTCCGATTTCATTGCCATTCGTATGATTACCAAAGAGGTGGTCGTGGTCTTTATTTGCCATTTATACTGGAAGAAAATACCCAAAGTTGCTGGTTTTTTTGTGATATAAATCAAAAAGATTTTATAATATGATCTATGCATGAGAATCCCTTTAAACAAACCCCTCTTCAATAAAAAAAATCACTAATACTGTTAGAAATGTTGCCTTCTTCTCTGAAAAGAGCCCTTTCAACCATACTCGTATAAAAGAAATGTCATTGGATGAGATTGAAAATTTTTTTTTTGATTTTGAATTTTGCATTAGAATGGCTCCAATTGACTCGGATTTCAAGAAAAATATTCTTCCAGTCTCTTACAAGTGATTTTTCTCACAAAAAAAAAATAAAAATGACAACTTTTTTCAACCATTTTCCTAGGCTTTTTTTCATTTCATTTTTTTGATTTTTTTCGATTTTTAGGCCCCTGGACAAAAAAAAATCATCATTATTTTGGTCACGTGGGGAAGAGGGGGGAGAAGATTGGGAGATTTTTAATTTCAAAATGTCGTCTTTTTTATGGAATATTTTTCAACTCATTACGAGAAAATTATCCATTCTATTTTCATTACGATAACTTTTTGAAGCTACTGTCGCGTCAACTAAATATCTGCTCGAATAAGAATGAATTACTATTCATTTTCAGCAAAACGCGAGTACAGGAAAGTTCATCATTAATACACGGACCATTTCACATCACAAACACTTAAGGTCAATTTTATGATGGATCAATAGGTAACTAAAAATTCTACACCTTAATAAAGTTTTATAGCATCGTTTCCCATAAAAATCTTCAAATTCCTGCGAATAAACTTTTTCCTCGAATTTGAAACGCACATAAAATGGCAAAAAAGGTGCATATTAAAAATTACGATGCATTAATAAATACGAAATGAACCTATAAAAAATTGTTTTTAATGCGAATAGACATAAGTTGCTAGGTGTTGAGAAATAGATACAAATACAGTAGCAAGTGGTGATTTTTCATGAAGAAAAAAATCAACTCCCGATTTCATGAGATCTATTGAAACCCCAGCTTTTTTCGTTATAAATGGGGGGGGGGTATTGAAAAAAAAGTCGCGAAATCAAATTTTGGTAGACACCCTGTAATGAGCTTACTGATTAACGTTCCAAGATCCTGGTGATATTTTAATGCAATAAAACCTTACCTACGCTGGCCATTCATTCAGTTATTTTTATAATCCAAGTATCGAAATGCCAAATTGATGGTCCTTCGATCCGGATATACCAAAAAGTAACATCCGATGACTATAATCACTGATGACTGATGAAATAAAATCAACGAAATCCAACAAGAAAATTTTCAAAAAATTTAAAGGTAATTAGGATTAAACTAAGATCTTCCCATGGTAAAGGTTTTGGCAAATCGTTCATCGCTATTGAGAAGATGCAATATTGTGCTATATTAATTCTGGCAATTGTGCGGATTGTCGATATTAATTTTTCTCGCGATGAAAAACGAAACTTCCTTAACCTTGGTGGTTTTCCTTGGCGGTATGTGTCCATTTTAGTAAATGATTAATGGTCGTATAGGCTATGGTTGTTCCTTTTTAGAGGTCGAATAAATATGTATAAATTGAATCAACTTCTGGTCTTCTCACCAGTAACCACCCTATAGTCGTCGATCGATTATTGCAATTTTTTAAAATAAATTACCAGCGACGTTTATTGATGGGAAATTAAACTGCATCAATAATTTTCTCAAACCGAACCCACAGGCCACACTCGCGTTGTTTATTGTCCAAGTGGGGCTTATAGGCTTAGCCGGTATATTAATTTTGTTTTTTCAATAACCGTGAAAAATTAATATTGTTATCGACCGAAAGGACGTCTTTGCAATTTCTCAATTTTTTTTCTCTTTCAATTTTCAATAAGAATTAAACCGTGAGGCTAGACGACACAACAACGACACGCTGATCCCAACTCTTTTATCGTATATTTTGTGATAAAAAAAGAATTACGAGCCGGTATAAAAATTTTTAATTTCAAGAATCATTGCCAAGATCACGAACACGAACTAGAAAGATGGTAAAAACAGAATGTTTACTGTTGACGTTCTTTTTGCCCTTTTGAAAATTTTTTGCTCGCAGATTTTCTTTTCTGAGATCTCATCTTGTACGACTCTATAGCTACAATTTAGCTTTAAAATAAGGTTTTAAAAATTTTACGTCTATTTGAGTTGCCAATAAATTGATAAGGACGGTTTTGGCAACATTTTACAAGCTCGAGTTTTCCACTGATGATAGACGGGGAGGGAGAAGGGGTATAGTGAAACGAAAGCGAACGTACACGTGATTTTAGGATGATGGCTTGTGAGTTATGACTTAAGATGACGAATATGATTTTTATTTTAAAATGGACCATTTCGTTTGTTTATGTTTCAGTGTTGGATCGCTGTTCAAGATTGTTGTGGAGAAGTTATGCGTGGACCAACGAATAATACTAATACGGTTGAAGATACCGAGACCGAGGGGTCTTTTGAGGAAACGATCAGAAATGATAATTTGAGTGGTCATGTTATCTGTAGCAGAAGTGTATCGACGGCCTCGTCCAAGGTGAGGCTTTTTTACATTATTGAGTATACTTTAGGAGTACCTGATTGGAAGATTACCATGATGAAACATTTTGTATCGATGAAGTTTGCTAAATCACCAAAGTCATAATAATGTCTTACATTGCAGCGTGATTTTTGGATGTAAAATTCATGATTTTTGAAATTCAAACACGTAGTTTGTTTATCTTATCTCATGATAGTGATCTAAAATTTCGGCGTAGGTTCAATTTCTAATCGATTGGTTTTAATTTTGAGGTGGAAGGAGGGAGGTTGTTGCGAAAATTTGATCACAAGTTTCCTGAAAGTCATTTATGACATTTTTTGTCTTATCTGAGTGAATTTTTAATGTCATTTAATGAAAGCATTTTCTGTTTAATATGGACCTCTGATAGGTAAAAATTTATTTATCAAAAAAAAAAAATCAATTACAAAAAGTTGAAATATTTTAAAACCAAAAATTTTTCAAATTTTAACCTTGAATGTTACATTTTTGGGTGTTTCATTTTCTTCACAAGTACGAATAGGACCTCCAATCAAAAATCGATCATGGTTGAAAATCGATTAATCGAACCCCAAAAATCGATTTATTATCGATATTCGATTTTCAATTTCATAATTGATCAATCATTTTTCAACTGAAAATTAATTTTAGCTCATTTTCAAAAAATGAAAATGAAGTCTATATGTATAAAAAATCAATCATGATTAAATAATCGACTAATCGAACCCAAGAATCGATTTATTTGCGATTTTTGATCTCGTATGATCGATTTTATTCGAGATGAAGAATCAGTTTCATGGTCTTTTATTAACTTCAAAAGAATTGGACCACCTGATCAAAAATCGATCATGATTGAAAATCGAATAATCGAACCCTAAACTCGATTCATTTGCGATTTCTGATCTCAGATGAACGATTATGTTCCGAATGAGAATCAAATTTTACTTTTCGGCCTGAACCTTGATAACTCTCTCGATGAAAAATCGATTATGATCGAAAATCGAATAATCGAATACTAAAAATCGATTTATTTGTGATTTTTGAACTCATGTAATCGATTAATGTTCGATGTGCCTGAAGTTACCTTGCAAGATAATCTTCGCCTTGGTAAATCGGCAGGCGAAGTTACACTGTGCAAGTATACAGGAAAGTTACAGGAATCGTATTTTGAGCACACCACAGTACCAGACCATCAACTGACACATACCCAATAACCTTTGGACAACTTTTCTTGTACAGGAGGGGAGAGGGGGAATTTTAAGTGGAAAAATAGCCGATTTCGAGAATAAGAATTTGTTTACACCAATACGAAGAGGGGTGCACCCAAGGTGGTGATGGTACGTTGTAGTATATGCTAAGACTAACCTACCGTGAAATTTTCAGAATTTTTCTATGCATAGGAGGGGAGAGGGGGGAGTTTTAAGTGGAAAAATAGCCGATTTCGATGATAAAATTTTTTTTATACCAATACAAAGAGGGGTGCGGCCAAGGTGGTGATGGTACGTTGTAGTATATGCTAAGACTAACTTACGGTGAAATTTTCAGAATTTTTCTATGCATAGGAGGGGAGAGGGGGGAGTTTTAGGTGGAAAAATAGCCGATTTCGAGGATAAAAATTGTTTTTTACCAATACGAAGAGGGGTGCACCCAAGGTGGTGATGGTACGTTGTAGTATATGCTAAGACTAACTTACGGTGAAATTTTCAGAATTTTTCTATGCATAGAAGGGGAGAGGGGGGCGTTTTAAGTGGAAAAATAGCCGTTTTCGAGGGAAAAAATTGTTTTTTACCAAAACGAAGAGTGGTGCACCCAAGGTGGTGATGGTACGTTGTAGTATATGCTAAGACTCACCTACCGTGAAGTTTTCAGATTTTTTCTATGCATAGGAGGGGAGAGGGGGCGTTTTAGGTAGAAAAATAGCCATTTTTGAGGGAAAATTTTTTTTTGAACAATATAAAGAGGGGTGCATCCAAGGTGGTGAAGGTACGTTGTGATATACCTCGAGACAACGTACCATCACCACCTTGGGTGCACCCCTCTTCGTATTGGTCAAAAACAATTTTTATCCTCGAAATCGGCTATTTTTCCACTTAAAATTCCCCCCTCTCCCCTCCTATGCATAGAAAAATTCTGAAAATTTCACGGTAAGTTCGTCTCGAGGTATATCACAACGTACCATCACCACCTTGGGTGCACCCCTCTTCGTGTTGGTCAAAAACAATTTTTTCCCTAGAAAACGGCTATTTTTCCACTTAAAACTCCCCCCTCTCCCCTCCTATGCATAGAAAAATTCTGAAAATTTCACGGTAGGTTAGTCTTAGCATATACTACAACGTACCATCACCACCTTTGGTGCACCCCTCTTTGTATTGGTCAAAAACAATTTTTATCCTCGAAATCGGCTATTTTTCCACTTAAAACTCCCCCCTCTCCCCTCCTATGCATAGAAAAATTCTGAAAATTGCACGGTAAGTTCATCTCGAGGTATATCACAACGTACCATCACCACCTTGGGTGCACCCCTCTTCGTGTTGGTCAAAAACAATTTTTTTCCCTCGAAAACGGCTATTTTTCCACTTAAAACGCACCCCTCTCCCCTCCTATGCATAGAAAAATTCTGAAAATTGCACGGTAAGTTCGTCTTGAGGTATATCACAATGTACCATCACCACCTTGGATGCACCCCTCTTTATATTGTTCAAAAAAAAATTTTCCCTCAAAAATGGCTATTTTTCCACCTAAAACTCCCCCCTCTCCCCTCCTATGCATAGAAAAATTCTGAAAATTTCACGGTAGGTTAGTCTTAGCATATACTACAACGTACCATCACCACCTTTGGTGCACCCCTCTTTGTATTGGTCAAAAACAATTTTTATCCTCGAAATCGGCTATTTTTCCACTTAAAACTCCCCCCTCTCCCCTCCTATGCATAGAAAAATTCTGAAAATTGCACGGTAAGTTCGTCTCGAGGTATATCACAACGTACCATCACCACCTTGGGTGCACCCCTCTTCGTGTTGGTCAAAAACAATTTTTTCCCTCGAAAACGGCTATTTTTCCACTTAAAACGCCCCCTCTCCCCTCCTATGCATAGAAAAATTCTGAAAATTGCACGGTAAGTCAGTTTTGGCATATACTACAACGTACCATCATCACCTTAGCCGCACCTCTCTTCGTATTGATCAAAAAAAATAGTTTTCCTCAAAAAGGGCTATTTTTCCACCTAAAACTCCCCCCTCTCCCCTCCTATGCATAGAAAAATTCTGAAAATTTCACGGTAGGTTAGTCTTAGCATATACTACAACGTACCATCACCACCTTTGGTGCACCCCTCTTTGTATTGGTCAAAAACAATTTTTATCCTCGAAATCGGCTATTTTTCCACTTAAAACGCCCCCCTCTCCCCTCCTATGCATAGAAAAATTCTGAAAATTGCACAGTAAGTTCGTCTTGAGGTATATCACAACGTACCATCACCACCTTGGATGCACCCCTCTTTATATTGTTCAAAAAAAAATTTTCCCTCAAAAATGGCTATTTTTCCACCTAAAACTCCCCCCTCTCCCCTCCTATGCATAGAAAAATTCTGAAAATTTCACCGTAGGTTAGTCTTAGCATATACTACAACGTACCATCACCACCTTTGGTGCACCCCTCTTTGTATTGGTCAAAAACAATTTTTATCCTCGAAATCGGCTATTTTTCCACTTAAAACTCCCCCCTCTCCCCTCCTATGCATAGAAAAATTCTGAAAATTGCACGGTAAGTTCGTCTCGAGGTATATCACAACGTACCATCACCACCTTGGGTGCACCCCTCTTCGTGTTGGTCAAAAACAATTTTTTCCCTCGAAAACGGCTATTTTTCCACTTAAAACGCCCCCCTCTCCCCTCCTATGCATAGAAAAATTCTGAAAATTGCACGGTAAGTCAGTTTTGGCATATACTACAACGTACCATCATCACCTTAGCCGCACCTCTCTTCGTATTGATCAAAAAAAATAGTTTTCCTCAAAAAGGGCTATTTTTCCACCTAAAACATCCCCCCTCCCCCTCCTGTACATGAAAAGTTGTCCAAAGGTTATTGGGTATGTGTCAGTTGACGGTCTTGTACTGCGGTGTGCTCACAATACGATTCCTGCAACTTTCCTGCATACTTGCACAGTGTAAATTCGCCTTCTGATTTACCAAGGCGAAGATTATCTTGCAAGGTAACTTCAGGCACATTAATGTTCGATACAAAAAATTGAGGCTAGCCTCAAAAATTGACCATCCGATCAAAAGTCGATCATGATCGAAAATCGAATAATCGAATAGGTAATCGAACACCAGAAATCGATTCATTTGCGATTTTTGAACTCATGTGATCGATTAATGTTCGAAATAAAAAATTAGGGTTAGCTTCAAAAATCGATCATGATCGACAATCGATTAATCGAACACTAAAATCGATTAATTTTTGATCCGAAAAAATTTTTGACTGAAAAAATTTAAGTAAAAGTAGGTATTCTCAAACATTCAGGAATTATTTCAAAAAAAAAAAAATCGAAAAGGCAGCAATGTTTTGATAAAATTTTTAAAAAATTATGAGAAAAAATTATTTGACAAAAATGAAAATTAATGTTCTAATGAGAATTTGTGTTTTCGACTTTCTGTTGTGATCTTGAAAAGATTAGGTAAGTAGTTCTAGTTACATAAAACCTCAAGATTCCTGAAAAATGTTGAATCACCAGTTTCACCACCCACAGAATTCTTGAAAGAAAAAAGTTCCTAAGCTAGAAAATTTTAATATAAATTGTCTTTTTGACCATTTTTGCATCTGCAATTTGTCCTTGATCTTTATTTATTACACCTTGATTTTCTTCTTCACGTATAGTACATAATTTGATCGAAAATTTTCAATAGGTACGTTTTCAATTACTTAGTAGAAAAATGGCAACTTCTACGCCACCTACGATAAATTTTTGCATTTCAGCTGTTTATAAAAGCAATGAGAAACTATTTAACGTGTATACTTAATTATACAACATGGTATTTCTTCGTAAAAATGTTTCAATTCATTGTCAGTTTAATAAATTGTCGGCTAAATGTTCTACGAACGATTCGATCGAAATTCGCTCCATGTTTTAATGCCATTAATCCATCGACGTTTAGCTATTCGGCGAGAGGCGAGACTTGGCAAATATTTATTCGAATTTCTATACTTAATCTTGTTTCGTTCGTGACTCAAACGTCAGCGTCTTCTCATTAATGAAAATGCGTTAAAAATTGACACGTGCCATCGAATTAACATGATAATGATAGATATTTCAATTTCGCAGAAAGAAGAAGAAGATGGTACTCCGATCTGGAAAGTCGGACGTATGCTTATGGATTCGTTGAGTAAAGGCAAAATGCGCCGCAGTAAAATATTCGGAGCGCCTTTGGAAGATTTACCATTGAATTGCCAAGGAATGCCTAAAATAGCTCATCGATTGTGTTGTTATTTAGAGCAATATGGTAAGTTGAAATTTGAGAATTTAAATTCTCATCGTGTTTGTTTCTACTTATTATACGAGTATATCGACTATTCGCGATAATGTGTCTTTTCAAATGTATAGCAAGGTGGTACAAATTAGATAGAATTTATACTCCGATAGATGGTTATAAAGTTCAAAGGAGAGGAAAACTAAATGAGTTGAATGTAAATGAACTTCTCGATTTTATCCAGTCCGACTTTGATACGGTTTCTTTGATTATTTCAGGCGTTTAATTAAGATATTCTAGTATAGGTTTTCTCTTGAGAAAGACATCGGCGAATAACGAGGTCGCATTTTTAAAAACATTGCATCGTAGGTGGAAAGGGAAACCCAATCGCATCGTATGCACAGTAATTAGGCATCTCTTATAAGTTGAAAAAAAAACCAAACAAAAATATGAATAGCAATGAGATGCTTAATTTTGTATCGAAAGTAATCTATCTCGAAAATGAGCCAGTCAAGTGAAGAATATTGGTTAATAGCGCTATGCGGCTATGCTGCTATGTACCTAGTTGCATGCGTATTTTTTGCAATTGATTTTCTTTTTTCGTTATTTTTTAGGAGATTATTTTTGAAATATCTTAGGTATTTAAATCGAAACGTGATTTTCAAAAGCAAATGTGATCTTTTCTGGGTATAAGGAGAGGTGGAGGGAGGGGAAGAAAGGGGAGGATATTTTTCGTTGATGCCATTTTTTATGCAAAGCTTAGAATTAATTTTTTCCAAACCGAACAAGTTTTGTGTTATCGAAGTAAAAATTTAAGGTTCGATAACGTAACGAAAACGAGATGTTTATTTTTGTGTCCACCGTTCCTTTCAGTTTTTTTTTTTTTTTTTTTTAACTGAAAAGTGAAAGTAATAGTAAAATCAATTTTGTGCGATATTGTATTCCTGGATTGCTACTTTCTGCGAAAACCGAACCTAAATAGAAATGCCCAACTTTTGAATTTGATGCTCAAATGATAAAACATTTTTTAAAACGATCAAATAACCCTTTTAAAAACAATTTTCTAAATTATCCTCTCAACTCTATTTTTTTTTTTTTTTTTGTTAAAAATTAGTATTACAATGATAATTGCTTTACAGTTTTGCTTTGGAACAAATCCAACAGTTTTACGTTTAATTTTCGTTGAAAAGGTAAACAAACTAGGTCATGCAAAACGTCCTTTTCACTTTTCCTTCATAGGTAAAAAAATTGAAGAATTTTGCGTATATTATTTAGAAACCCATCCTCAAGGAAAAAGTGGCAACCCTGCGACTATAACCTCGCTCTTAGACTCTTAGATTTTGAAGATGTGTGGGTGGGAGAAAAAATAAAACAATCACAGCGGACCGTCTTTTGTTGCTATTGTTGTTCTTTTTTGAAAAAACTGTTAACATGTAAAAAAAAAATCATTGTCAAAAATCCAAATGTGTACAGGGCACGATCGATGTACCACCCCCCTTCCACCTCTTCTTTCATTACAGAAACACTATTTTAAAATTTGGAATTTGGAAAAAAATCTATTTTTTTGGTATTTATTTTGGGTGGGTTTCGATAGCAACTAAGGTGGCTCAAATTGACGCATCGAAAATTTCAGACCTTCAACTCTGGTACATATTTAGATGATAAGACCCTGCTGCTGCAAAATTTTGAAAAATTATTACAATAATTTTTTATACTTTCATTTTAAAATTTTTTTTATTGAGTGTCTTTAATATCATTATTTTGATTCAAAATAAATCAATACCACTCTTCAGCCATCAAAAAAGTAAAAAAACTGAAAAGTTCACAGATTGCAGTAAATTGTTTTCAAAATACGTGAATGATTTACCCAAGTTGAACAAATTTTTAACGAACGCCATTTTTTCGAAGTCTTTCGATCCTTTTAATTTTTTTGTGAGCTGGAAAATGGTTTTTATTCACCTATTTCAAAACAAAGTGTGACTCAAAAAGTCGAGGAAAACGTTTAAAAGGAGAAAAAATGACCTATTAAAATTTCGAAGTTGCGGATTCTAACCCTTATGAATGACCTTAAGAGGGGAAAATCGAAAATTGAAGTGGAGATTCTCGAAATAAGTCTATGAACAGTAAAAAAAATCGAGATATTTATTTCAAAATTACAAAAATTCGGAAAATTCAATTTTACCAGAACTTAAAATTCTTTGGAGGGAAATCTGAAACTAACAAAAATGAATTCCTGATTTTTTTCTTTGCAATTTTTAAAATTTGAAATATTGTTAGTTGGGTGATACGTACTTACAAACTTCTTTTGTCGATTATTTTACTTTTTTGCTCCTTTGCCTGTCTCCACATTCTTCCTCCCCCCCCCCAAAATTAGAAGACAAGTTATACTTTCAAAATCTAAAACCAAAAAGTATTTTGTTCTTTTATTTTTCATTTTTAAATTGAAATTTCAGAAGAGAACGGTCAGAAATGTCTTCTGTCTATTCGAATCATTAACGACTATTTTCATCACAATTTTTCTAGCTACCTTCAAAATCGAAGCCACCGTAGGTAAAATTATTTTCTAAGGAATCTCAGAATTTCAATAATGCATTGCCCCAAGCTCCTTCAATTTTGAAAATTGGCAATTTCACGAAATCACTCCACATTTTTTGTTAATTTCGAGAAGTTACATCAGAATTCATCTTCAAAGTCCACAAAATTTCGAACTTTTGAAAATTTATAAGAATTTGAGTGAAAAATAATTTTTAAAAATACAACTACTTACTTATAGGTAACTCTTTCAGTTTTGGAAATCACCATTTTATGAAAGAAACTTTTTTGTCTTCTTCCAAAAAGTATGCCAAAAGATCAGAAATTTTATTAAATTTTGTCAATTTGGGCATTTAGGATTTTCCCCTTGAATTTCTAGATTGTGTACGAGTAAGGTACATTTTAATCTGCTCCCTTCTCCTTTCTCAGTAGGTACACAATATGGACTAAAATTTCGTTCTGGACGGGTAAGACCTCTTCTGACCACCCCCCCTCACCAAAAAAAGAAATTGATGAATTGAAATTTCTTCGTAAAGACTCCATACGAAATACCTGCACATTTTTTACGAATTGTAAAACTAAAATTCACTCGAGATATGCCTTTAATTGAATTTTCGCAGGACGTACCGAATTGAAACCTTTCAAATATTAAAATCAACTCGAGTATCATTATAAACACTCGTGTTTGTTGTTCTTTTTTTTTTCAAGTTCACTTTCCACGGTGATCCCCCCTGGGAAATTTGTCAAAACTTCAATGTAGGTACCTATTTATTAATCAATTTTCATTGATAATTTCATGCCAACCAGCTGTAAATTTATCCATTAAGAACGTAGTATCATTAAATTGTTAAAATTGCCTTCTGTTGGTCAATTTTAGCCACCACTGTAAACGATAATATAAATTTTAATCACATCGCGCCGCCTCGTATAATTAATTAATTTCTGTCCGTCGTTTAAACTACCAAATAACCGACAAGTAGTTGTTTTTTTTTGCTACTTAATTGTATTTATTCCACTCTCGCTCTAAGTGTGGTCAACTTTTTAACACAATGACCGACACGAATTATTAAAAGCCATCTCGCTTTTTAATTTTTCTCCCTCGAGGGTTGGTAGAGAACGCTCGACGTTGTTTTCAAGGAGTTGGTTTTACGTTATCGCCTATCGTTCGTGACTTAACGATATGAATTTTTTATGGGTAACTCGGGCAAAAAAAATTCGACTTCTAGAGGTCGTTATCCCTCTTCCTCTTCCTTTTTTCTTACGTACAAGAGAAAGGAAAATGGCATCAAGGTCGCTGTCGCTGGTTTCAAATTCAAAAAACTTGACGAAGGTGTCTTCTCTTTGCCCCCTCTTGTGTCTATAATCCATTAACGAAAGTGTGAAAATGGTATCGGTGATCGAAAGTAAACGAAAGGAAAAACTTCGACGTTGAATATTGTTTTGGAATTTTATACCTAAGCCTTCTTCTATGTATATTCTGTTGTATAGGTAATCTTATCTTCATCGTTCGTAGATTCTATTTTTATGATGTTTTGCAATCTTTTCACGTGTTAGAATAACGCATCGATTATCGTACAAATCTATTTGAAATGATAGGAAAAAAATTCACACGTCGTGTAGGTATACCTAAAGAATACAGATTTCGTACATTCACATTTATATGCATATTCCACTTTCAATTATGTAATACGAAAACACTTCTTTTCGATGACTCATTCGAGTGTTGTGATTGTTTACGTGGAGGTCGTTTAGATCGAATTCGATGACCGAATTATGATTAATGGCTGTTTAAATACACCATAAGGACGTGGAAAACTCGCAACGTGATCCATTTAAGAGCCAAGTACATCGCTACTTGCGCTCGTTCGAATTTATCTGTCTCCGCAAGTGGTAAAATATCGACGAGTAAGGAATAAATGAATGGTAAATTGCGTTAAGAATTGCGAGAAAAGCTCTTCTGGGAGATTCCAGGAAGGTATTTCGCTCAGATCGTTTACCAATTATGGAGATTTCAATTATTTCTCCGCCACGTTGAAAAAAAATTCTATAAAGTATGCCCATCTTTATATGGCAGATGTCGTATAAGTATCTATAAAGATTTATGCAAAGTAATGACATTGTATTCAAGAACGTACATATGGGTGAAGTGATCATAAACGACGTATTTTTCTCTCTCTTGTCGTCTACTTGGATTTATAAAACGATTATATTCTTATACGAGGAATGAAGATTCGTGTATTAGTGTTACATAATGAACTATAGGTAGAGGTAATACACGTTTGGAAACAGTTTTTTTTTTTTTTTTACATATTTGCATCGTAATTTATAATTTTTATAATAATACTGATTTTAAATACCTAGTTAATTAACGGTCTACGATGTTCGTTTGTTTTTCAGGCTTGAAAGAACCAGATCTATTCGGAGTTTGCAAAAAACAAGGAAAGCTCGTAGAAAGATATAAGATTTCCTTCGATCGTGCCGGTGACGCTGATTTAGAAAGTTGTAACGATGTTAAAGTAATTGCGTCATTGTTGAAGTTATGGTTGCACGATTTGCCTCATCCCTTGATACCTCAAAGGTTGATAGCCAGATTAACAACGGTTTTTCAAAGTAAGTTGGTCGAGATGAACGAACCGAACCAAACGGTAGATCTTGGAATAACCGCCGCCGATAGCCTTAAACGAATCGCTAACTCGAGTCTGCAATTAGCTAGGTTATAAAAAAAATGCGAATTTTAAAATTTTAACGTTTCGTGACCGTATGTATGTACTCGTAGATGATAATTTATGGAGTGGAATGATTCGTATTCGAATTACCTACTGCTACGGTATATTTAATTATACCTCGCGTCGACAACCGGTTTTCCTTTTCGTAGTTCGCGAAAGAGTTTACGATTTATCGAAGGCAAAGGGTGAATTTTTTTCGCAGATGGAATTTACCTGCAGCAATTTTTGGTCCGTCAAAGTGTCGGACGTATTTTTTGTTTTGGTAGGAAAATTAGGTACCTACTTTTAATAAGCGTTCTAATATAGGTTAGGATATTGTGGAGAAAAAAATGTGTTGTGTTGCATTTTCAGGTAAATAAGACCACTGATATGTGGTGTTATAGTCAGTCGTATGTATAGTTAAGGTATTTGAATTTTTGAAGTAATCTGCTGTGGATTGATGAGTTTCTTGTAGAATTGTCAACTCGTAGAGGTTTCGATTTTTTGAACGACTCGAGATTGACTGGTCTTGGTACTTGATTGTGACATTTTGAGTTATTTTGAAATTTTTGAAATTTTTCTAATCCAACTTATTGAGAAAGATTTTTTTTTCACATTTTGTCCGTCTGAAAAATTGTGAAGTGTTTCGAGTTAGGGAGTTCAATGTTGATAAACGAAAGTTGAACACGTTTTCATAGAATGGTCGTTGATTTTTTTTTTTTTTTTTTTTTTAATTTCGAAGTGTCTAATTTTGATCAAAGAAAGTACCTATCCTAAAGTTTAAAACTTTTAAACTGTTCAAAAAAATTCGAGAAAGCATTTTCAATGAAATTGAGGCAGAAAGTTGAAATGAGGTGTGTACAAGTAGCCTGTTTTCAATTTCCCAAATTCATTAATAATGATTTCCAACTTTTCCGGAACCTCCAGCACATCTTTGGATTTTCCAATAACCAAAAAATTCCCTGAAAAGGGCTTAAATGAAATTCATCATCAATTCCTGCAACAAACTTCGACTGGGGGTTTTGTGGTAAGCTTTTCCATCGAGCAAGTCCAAATTGGCTCAAGGATAATTTGATCAATTCTTTTCCGTAGGAAATGACCGGAATTCAAAATTTTTCATACAATCAAAAATATAAATTCAGCACGTGAAATTTTGCTAGAGGTCAGAGAAGTGATGTAGAAAGGTCATTCAAATTAAAAAAATTGCCAAAAATCGAGATATGAAATTCTGCATTGTCATATATTTTTGGATAGTCTTTCACATTTTTTGTTTTTTTCCAAAAATTTGTCTGTAATTTGAAAAAGTAAACTTGTGAATGTTTCTGCTCTCTAACTTAATTCAGGGATTCCGGACCAAGCCTTTTTTCCCTTTCGAGGAATTAATCACCTTGATAAAAGTGGAGTTGAAAAAAAAAAATAGAATTTAACTTGAACAAAGTAATGGAAATTATATTATTTTGAATTTTATAAGCAAAGTTTAGATCGCGAGCAACATTATGATTGATTCTGAATTCTGATTATGAATCTCAGCATAGAATTGAAAAAAAAATAAGATCGAGAGGTGAATTTTTTCACTGTTCTGCAGATTTATAATTTTAATGAATTTTGGTTGTATTTTTTTTTTTTTTTCATTTTTTTAAAACACTTTCAAATTTTGAAAACAAAAAACCAAAATTATGGCTCATTTTAACATCTATAGGCCTCTTCCTCCTAAAAATAAAATTCTAATTCAAGATATGTTGCAAAAATTCAAAAAACATTTGAAAAATCTGTTGCTTCAAAATTGAAGTTGGTTCGAAAAGCTGGCGAATTTTGATCACTTTTTAAAATGTTATTTTCATGTCAGAAAAATGTTATGCTCTATTGTTAGATCAATTATTGAACCCCTTAACCCCCCCCCAGCGTGGTCCCAAGATGTCTTGATCATTTTTTTGATCAGATGGGTTGAAAATGATTCATCTGCATGAAAGCATTTTTTTCATCTGTTTCAGATTATTCAGGTTCCTGCTTGATATTTTTTGTCATTTCGTGAGGGCTGGATTCACGTTATCTTCAAGGGCAGAGAGGGCAAAAAAATATCTTCAATCATTTTTCCGTTTTTTTTTCCAAAATTGAGGGAGAGGCAGGAGGCTGGAAAATGACTCTCGCTGCAAAATGCAAATCATACATACCTATCCGAAAAAATTAAGTATAAATATGAATTTGAGCTCGGCTTTCTCGAAAACCTAATGAACTATTCTTGAGAAAATTCAGGAGCGAAGGTCAGGAGGTGAGGGGGGGGGGGTCATAGGGGCCTCTGATTGGCAAAATAAATCAATATTCGAACTCCACGTCTGAAAATTAGCAACAATCAATACTTCACTTCAAGTCCATTTTTTTTTTTTTTTGAATTTTGATTGAAATTGAGGATCTGAATGCTCTCCAAGGTATGTTGAGATCCTATTTTAAAAATCAGTTTGTCGTAAAAGGAGTAAAGAAAGGACATTTTCTGTAATTTTTTTTCAAATTTTCAAGTGTCAGTTGACTTTTTTACTTATCATGAAAAATTGTGATCTGTCACGAGAAAACCAACCTAGTGTCCAAAATGTAAATTTTACAGGAAGGACATTTGAAGTTTTGAGTCTATGTATCAGGCGATTTAAAATTTGTGGGTCCGTGAAACTTGCACCACTTTTGGCCCCCATGAGTGCCAACATAACCCGATATTTTTTTTTCAGAATCATCACATTCAAGGTTGCCAAGTCCAATAATCAAAATTTCTCAAAATCAATTTTTTCGATTTTTTAAAATTTTTTGCCAAAAATGTGGCGAAAAGTACCCGAGTATGAATTATTAATGAAGAATAAGTTATTATTATTAAATTTATCACGTTTCTTAACAAATTTGTTCAAGGTGAAAAGAGTTGATTTTTCCAGCTCAAGCTTTACTCAAATTTCAAAATATGGCACAAATCCTCCAAATGTGGGCCGATTATTGCAAAAATTTGCATTTCAACTCCCCAGAACATACCTTTCAAGAAAATAATAAAAAAAATTTTTTTGAACTTTTACTGCAGTTGCTCTATTTTTTTGACCTCGGATTTAGGGTCAAGAGAATCGTTCGCGAACGTTTCAACCCCCACAGTCGGATTCAGCACCCAAGTACTACTATTATCCACCATAAAAAAGATATCGATTTTTTGAACACTAAGCTGGTTTTCAGTTCATTGAAATTTTTGAATTGTAATGACTCATTTTTTCAATTTAATCTATCTAAAACCCTGTGGAAATTTACTTCGAGTTCCAAATTTAGGTAGTTTCTCATCAAATCACAAATGCGTCAAAATTATAAAGCCCATCTCATAACCCTTTGGAGGACTTCGATGGGAATTATGGTCACAAATTCACAGCTGACCATCAAAGTAAAATTTGAAATCAGAAACGTTATTTTTCTCAACTGTTTACATAGCAATTCCTCTCATAACGTACTATTTTTTTGCGAAAGCACAGATTCTAAAATTGGTACCGAATCGAGGTCTCAAGGTAATTGCGAATTCTCCGAAAAAATTCTACTCCAAAATGAAAAATGATCGTTATAACGAAGATCGTTTATAAATACATACCTATTACCTACATAAGTTTAACGCGGCCATTACACCTGGTGCGTTTCATTTTAACCGTGAAAAAGAGCTCATTGAGTCATTGAGAGATAAGAGCACATGTCTGTATTGTTGAGCTCGCCGTATAACCTCGAACGAGGAAACGAAACCGCGCGAATGCTCATTTATCTAGACGTATTGTAAGTTCTCCCTTTGATGTACATAAATGTAACGAAGGAGAAGACGAAAAGTAAATATAAACGCATTCATTTCATTTACCTTCCTACGTAAAATAAACACATCGGATCGTTAACTTCGTAAATTCATTTCGCGACAGAAAACCCTGTACCCTGCGAATGCGATGTCATTTCGGTTCGAGTGAGAAGCAAAAATTAGCGATTTCTGTCTCTAGTTTGCTAGGTATAATATTGTGTGTTATTGAACCATCCTGCATTACACACAACATGAACATATGTTATTGCCAAAAAAAGTTTTGCTTTCGAGTGTTCGACGCTAAAAAATAATTTTAATTGCTGTTTACAGAATATGAACGTAAAGAGGTATACGATTTGAATGCAGAACTATGCAACGTACTGCTGGCTTGCCCGGCGTTAAATTTGGGAGTTTTATACACGGTCGTTCGTTTGCTGTACTTTTACGTCACTAAATGGTACCCGGCGTCGTATGTTGACCAATTGCCTGAAATGTTTGCCAAGATTTTAATCGGAGACTCGATGATCGAACACGTTGAAATTGTCACCACATTGATACATAATTTTCGAGATATTTTCAACGAAAGGTGAGCTATAATACGTACTTGATAGTCTTGATTAATTGATTTGAGTACGACACACACGAATGTAGAATGCATTCTGAACACTTATATTTATAATAATGAGTAATACGAGTCAAGATACTACATAATGATATCAATTTTATTGACTCATGTTTATAAACCATTGTACTTGAAAGGTAGATTAGTACGGTACCTGCCTAGTGCCTACTACCTGCTACCTAAACCTATATTGTAATTATTGTTTGTAATTGAATGACTCATTCTACATTTCTTCGTCACTTTTTTTTCAGAATACTCGAAAGAGCTTTCAAATTATATTTGGTGAGAGAAAAGAAAAATCGTGATGGAGTTGATTTAACTATCACCGGTGATTGTGGAAATGTATCGTTATCTTCGGTCGATAAACTTATCAGGTACCTATGATTATATTTATCCATTTAAGGTGATGTACGTAATCGTATGTAATACATATTATACTTAGAATTGGACATTATTTACCTACGTCAATTGTAATTGTATCAATCGCAAGGTACCTACACTTTTGAAGTGACCAAAAATTTAGTCAGTTATTCGCGCATGTGTAGCATGGAATAGATATTAAGTATGCTTAAAAGTACCTACAGTGCATACATGATACAATTATGTATTATAATATTTTCGTATCATGAAATTATCGTGCGTGACTTAATGTAAATATTTTCCTCATCGTACGAATACTTTTTTTTCACATTTAACGAAAAGTTGGTACCGTCGCGATACTTTGTGAAGTACTTCAATTCAAATTACTATACTTATCCTGCGCGAATTCGAGGCAAAACTAAAAAACAAAAAATCCATACGGTTTACTTGCAATTTTTAAAAGACTTGGTTAGTTAGTTCTTGTACGAAGTACATACTATATGTACGAGTATGTACATGTTCGACAGTAATTTTTTATCGTTTCATTGTATCGTTCAGGTCAAACAGCGAAGAAAAGCTTAGCATTAGAAGCGATCACAATCGGAACTTGGCAATGAAAAATTTAAACATGAGAAGAGTCAACAGCCACGAAGATTTCAGTGGTCATTTGCAACACGGTTACTGTAAACCGGTCCAAGTAGTCATTGTCGATAATCAACAGAATGGTGCATCGGTGAGTGAATTAATTTAATTTTTTTTTCTGCAAGGTCGTATTTGTATTTGTATGGAATCGATGTGATTAAACTGGGTCATGTTTCAGGATGCTGATAACATGTCGAGGTATCAAATCAGTCGACTTTATGATCCGCAATATGACGAACCGGTTGTTGATAGTTTCAATAGAATTACGTATTTTGCCGAAAAGGTGAGTTGAAGTCCCTGTACAGTGTACACGATGATGGATTATGATTCTTATGATTACTTAGGTATGAATTACCATCATACCATGTATGTTGTTTGGAGTGCATTTTGTGTATTTTTTTTTTGTGTATAGGAAAAATAGTGGTTTGTTTATAAAACTGTATTGTTGAGTGTTCTGAGATTTTTTGTAATTATGAAACAAATCTGCAGGTTGTCTTGCGTTTTTACTCAAAATTTGTCATTTATTTTAAAAAGAAAAAAAAATTTTGGCTAAATTTTAAAATATTCACGTTCTATTTAATTTTTTTTTTTTTTTTTAAATAAAAAATTCAACACTTGAAAGTATTTTTGGAATCCAAAATGAATTATATATTCATTTAATCATTACATAATTATTTTGATTTTTGAAAAAATATGCGAATAATTACGAGGATCTATTTGTCGAAAAAATCAGTAATTTCCTGCACTTTTTTCTCATACTTACCCTTTCTGAGAAGCAATTTTTTGAAAAATTCGAAATGATTTCAATATTTTTTATGATCCTAATTTTGTTTTGCTCATTTCGGGAACTTCGCGAGTGCAATTTTTAAATCTTGGGATCAGGAATAAATGATTTTAATCTTCAACTTCTTCTTTATATTATTGTAACTCTTTTAATTTCACTTATTTTTAGAATGTCTACCATTGAAATTTTAAGTCGAAAAGTGATGAAACTGATGAGAAACGGTAGAGACATTTACTAAAAAAAAACATTTAAATTGTTAAATAGCCACTACTTAATTGACTTTTGATTACTTGGCACTCATCATGGAGAAATCTGGTGAAAAATATCAAAATTGAGAAATTGGCAAGGTTTTAATTGATGTATTTTGTACGATTATTAAAAAAAATCGTAATTTTTATAAATTTGTATGATGCCAGTAACAAGTTGAGTACCTAAAATAGAAGTTGGATTTGTTTGAATTGGGGGGGCGGGGGTGATGGACGCTCCAATTTTGTTAAAAGCTTTTTTTTTGGAATTTGTAATTTGTGAGTAATGAGGATACGATTTTTTTTTTTTGAATACAGAGACATGTGGATTGTGGATCTTAAAATGCTAGGGTTCCTATCGAAATTTGTAAAAAATTCGTGGGGTAAATCAGAAATTCGCACTATATTTTTGTAAAAAATCTACGAACTTTCAATTATTACAGCTCTTTGAAAGCTCTTTTTTTTTGGAGATAAATTTTGAAGAGTGTCCATTTCTAGAAATTATTTTCAAAAAATGTGAAAAATTGTACATGTGAGATATTTTTGTTTGTTGGAAATTTAACATACCCATTTTTTTGAAATGAAAACATGTTGTTTTTGTTCCATCTTTTTTGTATTGGATAACTCAAAAAAAAACACGTGTTTCAATCTTCAAAATTTTCATTAGTCGATAAAAATTAAATAATTGAAAACGGAAAAAAATTTCAGGAATCGACGCCCATCTATTTTCTTCAATATTATTCTGTAATGAACGCAGTGATTTTCATTTTTTTCAATTTACAAATTTTTTTTGGAACTAATGAGGCTATGGAATAAAAATTTGAACTCTTCAAATTGATTTTAAATTTTCAAACACTTGAAAAAATTTGTTTAAAAATTAAATTAGTGTTGTAAATAATTCAATATTTTTTTCTTTTATCAACTTTTTTTGGTTGAAATTTTTGTAGGAAAAAGGGTTTTAAGCAATCAAGTCTATCTTTATCAAATTGAAGGGGGAGAGGAGGAGTAGATGTAGGAGAAACATTGAATATCAACTCGATGAGTTCAAATTTTTACCACGTCTTTTTCAAATAGTTTTCTAAAATAAACTTGTAAAGTGATTATTTTTTATGGTTCTTCAATTAATTATTTTCTAGTTTTTAACTTTTTTTTTTTTTTTTTTTTTTGGCAACAACAGTTGGAAATATAACTGAAGTCATCTGTGCAAAAAATTTAATTTCCTCGTATTGTGTAATAAGTATCCACTTTAATTGACCTTCCAAAACGAAAATTAATATTTTGAATAGAATTCCAAAAATTCCCATCTTTGTATGTTTTATTTTATTAATTGAATTTCTGTCTCCTTCAAAGTGCAAATTCTTAAGAAATACTCCTGAGCAGGAGAGAGTGGTCGAGGGAAAGGTGAAAAATGTTATCGATTTTGAATAAATATTTTTCGAAACGAACGTTCCACGTATCCTCCCCCCCCCTTCCGCTTCTCTAACCAGTAATAAAAATCACGAAGAGTTTTTAAAGAAAAAAAATGAAAGTCTCGTGGAACAATTTTCAATCAAAAAACGAAGAGATGGAAAAAATTGAGAAAAAAATTTCTACACGAGCTTCATTCGATGTGTCGCTTTATTAAGATACATTGCACGCATTTATTCGGAAAATTTGTTGAACTCACAGCGAGTTATTCACGAAATTTATTTCGCTGTTACCGTTGCGTATGTTTTTTGTATGCCTATTGAAATTTATGTTGAAATTTTCCACATCATGGTTCGAATTTCATCAGGTTTCTTTTCAAAATTTTCTTTTTCGAATATAATAGAAGGTATTTTCATTTTAGGAGTGACCCAGTTATGTAAACATTCGAGTAAAAACACTTCATTTTAGCCGATTGAATTATTTTTTTTCGAGTACTTTAAAACCACTACGTACAGTACATTAGCGAACGATTTAGACAGTATTATCAATATTGACAGCTTTCTGTATGATTCGCTACTTCAATAAGTTTATTGTTATATGCCTGCCTGCCTACATTGGTATTTGGCAATACTAATCTAGACGGCGTCAATCAACGCTTTTCGTACTCGTAATACCCACCTGATTAAATTCTCAATAGAGATTTACTTTTAATAAGTATACTCGAATTTCGATTAGTTCAAGTTGATTATTATTTATCCACTCGACGTTTTCTCTGTTTTGTTCATTTCATAGGATGCCGAAGTACTGGTAGCCCCGCCACCGTTTAATTACAACGAAGACTATAAACTGCAAGAGGAAATCAGAAACACTGAAAGATTCACGCCCCAGTTCAACATGTACCGTAACGTGGGCCGACGAAAACGGGGCATTTACCAAGGGCACAGCGTTAAGCCGAAGATAAAAGCGGTTTTTGAGCAAAACACGAGTATACCGCCTTATGGTGGTGAATCGAAGGTAGGTGAACACTGAAAAGTGTGCTTTTATGCGAGTATACCTAATTATATTTAGCGAGCTATGCGATTTCTGTACGCTTTTTCGCTACCATGCCTGTGGGCCCTAGCTTATTCGCCATTCCTGTACTTATTCGATGGATGCTTTGGTATTTGCGCCATGTGCGAAATTCAAAGCGAAACATTTTTCGGTGTATTTGGCTGATTATGAGATAGGTACACGTGATGTCAGGTGTGAATTCGATGTAGTTCTAATATTTGACTGCGGCGAAAAATTACCAGTTTGCTGCGTGAAAATTTTCTTCGTTTTTTCCTCCTGTGTATTTTTTAAAAATTTTGTATTTTCTTTTCTATTTACATTGTTTGTGTACCCTGTACCTACATTTAATGTTGGGAAATTATCGAATAGGCTGTGTTACCTGTGTTAAAGAACTCTAATAATTTAGAAAAGAATTATCTCGAGTCGTGGGATGAATAGACTGATACCTCCTGATTAAGCTTTAATACGGTTTTATCAATGTAGATTGTAGATTAAATTCCTTTATGTACCTCTGTTGTATGTGCAATTTGATGTGTTTGTGTAGATGTACATATTTTACTTGAGAGTAGTGTTTTATCATGACTCGGGCATAATGCTTGAATGGCAGTTATAGTACCTATTTGTAATCAAATCGAGTCAGCAAATGATAATAATTCCATGCGAAAATGCAGTACCTCGTCTGCGTTGAACATTTAATGTGCCACTGGGAATGTGAATCGTTCTTTTTTATTGTCGATAAAACAATACCTATTCGGTGTGATTAAATGATTTGTGGCGTGATGAAGACGAAATTTTTGGCGTGGAATGAATGAGATTATGTGTTCATTGCTTTATTTTTCTGTTCGAGTTGAATATTTTACACCTTTGGTTGTGGTGAATCGTTTGCACAGGGTTGGATTGGTGGGTGATCTGATGTTCAGTCTCATAATTTTTAATGCAATTTTTCCATTGAAATTAGTTTGAAAAAAATTAAAATAATTGGTTTTCAAATGATTCATTAGGGGATGATTTTGATTAAACTAATCGTTTTTGAACGAATTTATTATCATTTTTTTTTCTTTTTCCCCTTGGGTTTGGACTTTGAGGCTCATTCACCCATGTTTTGAATTTAAGATGACGTTTATTTTCTAATATTGGTAGGTATGAAGTATATGTTCGTTCGCGAATGATTCATTAGAAATTAATCAAGTTTCAAAAACTTAATTTTTCATTGTTTTTTTGATTTTTTTTTCTTCGTTTGCTTAATTTTTCTGTTGCATTATTCGCTTGTTATGTGACATTCGTTCGCGAACGATTCTTTGAAAATGAATCATTTAAGAACGACTGATTCAACTTCTGAAAAAATCTATTATGTATTATCATTTGATCCAGTTTTAGTTGAATGATTTTTGCGCTTCATAATTTGCTCGAAATTGATCATTCGTTCGCGAACGATTCACTAAAAATGACGTTCATTGCTTTGAATTCTATTTTTATAATATCAGGTTGTTCATTCTTAATCGAGCAATTTTTCTGTCATTTTTACCACGAATGACAAGTCGCTTGGAATCATATGGGGTATTTTCGTTCGCGAACGATTCTTTGAAAATGAACCTTCCTAGTAGGACTGATTCATTTTTCAAATAATTACATCGTTCTTTATCAAGTATTTGACTTAGTTTTCTGCTGGACCATTTTCTGCTACTCGATTCATTTTGAATCGAAAATATTCGTTCGCGAACGATTCTTTAAAAATGAATCGCTCAAATAAGAACGACTAATTTATGTTTTTTTTAAAAATTAATAATGTATTATTAATGGTCTCATGAAAATTTGCCTGTAGCTCAATTTGCTTAGAATCAGATAGGTTATGTTCGTTCGCGAACGATTCTTTGAAAGCAAACTTCTCAAGTAAGATTGACTAGTTTTTTCAAAATGATTACATTTTCATTCCAATTTGACTGCATCATCAATTGAGTACTTTTTCTGCTGCTGAAATGGAATATTGTGGAATATTGGACATATTCGTTCGCGAACGATTCTTTGAAAATGTATCTTCAAAGAATGACGGATTTTTATTTTTTTTTAAATTAATCATTTGTTTGATTCATTTTATGGCGGAACAATTTTTTTGCAGCTTCATTTGCTTGAAATTTGTTATGTTCGTTCGCGAACGATTCCTTTATAATAATATTTCCCCAAGAACGAGTGATTCGTGTTTTAAAAAATTGCATTGTTTGTTATTATTTGGTTCATTTTTTAGTTTCTTGGTAAGATTATTTTTTGCTGCTTAATTCGCTATTCGTCCCATGCCAAGCATATTCGTTCGCGAACGATTCTCTCGAATTGAGTTTTTTAAAAATAATTTATGCATTTTTTGAAGAATTTCATTGTTTATCCTTAGTTGACTCAACTGTTAGCTTAACAATTTTTCTACAGCCGTATTTTTGTCTAGAATCAGATATAATCGTTCGCGAACGACTTTTTCAAAAGGAATCTCTATGGAAAAATTGATTCATTTTTCGAAAAATCCCATTGTTTATAAATTTTGATTTGGTTTTCAATTGAACAATTTTTCTGCAAAACAATTTTTTTGGATTTGGAATTGAATTCGTTCGCGAACGATTCCCAACTACTTAATGATCTTTTTATGAACGATTGGTTCTTGCTTCAAAAAATTTTATTGTTTGGTTCATTTTTGGGTTGAATGGGCTGGGTTATTTTTTCAAGTATCATATAATTTGCACGAAGTTGGCAATATTCGGTCGCGAACGATTCATTGAAATATTTTCTTGTTTGTTGCGTTGATTGGACGAATTATTTCCAAACGATTCCTTTACCTTTCTACTTTGTATCTGTGAAAGAACCAGCAAATTTTGTGGTTTATTTCAAAAAATAATCGGTTTCTTTAAAAAAAATGATCACTTTAAATGGAAAAATTACCATCATTCAAAATTATAAAATTACGTCACTAACCTTTTTTTCTGTTTTAAATCGAAACAAAAAAGTACGAAGACGAACTGTAAGAGTTTGTCATTCTAAGGGAGGGAAATTAATTATCCAAAAAAAGTATCCATCCAACTTGAAAAATACAGCGGAAAAAAAAACACAGTGGAAAATTTATGTAGCGTTCTTCTCCGTGATAATATTTCCTTCGTCTGGCGAATTCATCGTCGAGTAGATTATTTTCACGCCTAATTAAATGCTGAATTTTTTCACCGAATTAACTCAGTTTTTTATTCTCTTAATCGTATACGAACGACGACGACGACGATTTCTTCATCTGCAGGACTTGTATTGCGATTATCATTGAAAAAAATTTACGTAATAATTCATTTTCGTTGATCTTTTCTTTTTCTGAATCGGTATCATTCGTCACAGCGAGAATTTTTTTCTTCTTTCAAATTTTCTAGCTTTTGTTGATTCTCTTATTTTTAATGCGAGAGAAAGGATCAAATACAAGAGCGACTGGAATTCTGATAAAAGTGGAAAAAACGCTCTTATTCCTGGCGGCCAACATTTCGTGTATATACCGAGTTGCCGAAAAAAAAGAACAAAAATTATCGTCCTTGAGACATTTTTTTAAAAATGATTTCAACATAAAATTGTAAATCCTTTGTTTGTTAACCCTTCGTATGTATGAGAAAAGAAACGCCTCGCTAAAAGAGTACTTTTTCGAGTATTTTCAAAAAATGTGTGTACCTAGACCTAGACCTACTACACCGCGTTCATCGCCGAAGGATTTTTATCAAGTTTATACAATTTTTTTTCGCTTTTCACGACAAAAGGTGTGTCGGAATAAATAAAGGATAAATTTTGAGACGACGAAACGAATCATATTAGCGAATAGCGACGTGCTGTAAAAATTTGATACCTAAATTTATTAACTGACGTAATAAAATAATGTCTAAACGAGGCGAAAAACTATTAAAACTTAACGAGGCGTGAAACTAGACGTCTTTTTCTACTCGATGTGAAAAAAATTACCAAAAACTTTTCTCATATAATTTTTCACACCGATTTGTATAGGTTCTCTTTTTATGCGTACTTGCATAGGGAAAAAAATCATCTGTGATTCTTTTCATTTTTTTTTCTTTTTCTTTTTTTAGTAACAATTTAAAATTATTTATAACGACGATGGAAATTTTTTTACAATTCGAGAAGTTCTTCTTTCATAAATTTCGGATAGTATTTTTTAATGTTCTCGTTCTTTTCATTGCTTTTTTAAGTGGGTGGATTGGGGTGAGAAGTCAGCCTACGTGAAGGGAACGAATCCATGGAAACTGAATTATCTGTGTTTGAGATGGAATGAAAATTACAACTAAGATATGTCTTGAAATTTTAAATAAATTTAACAGCTTTCTTACAATTATTTTTGAAAAAATGTCAAAAATATTTCTTACTACCTCTAATCCCATTTGGGACAGATGGGGGATGTTTTTTTTCAGTAACTGAAATTTCTTCTTATTAGCCAACTTTGTGCTTTGAAGACTCGGTAGCGCTGTTACTGGGAGAAAATCTTTCTTCGGCATTTAAAAGGAAATTTAAAGCAATTTCAAAAATACTAAATAGCTCAAAGTTGAGCTTTTTTGAAAGCTAGCGTAAGTTTAATTTTCAAAATCTTGCCAAATTTTGGAGCTATAATTTAAAAGTTCGAAAATAAAGTTAGGAAGTGTACATTTTTATGATTTTCAACTGTGAACTTTTCGTGATGAGATCCGCAAAACCATGGGAGTGGGGGAGAGGGGGTACAAAGCCCCAAAATTTTGGCCAAAATGTAAAAAAAAAGTCAAATATTGTGTGACATATCGTTTCATACATTTCCAAAGACGCTGAATATTATTATCAGCTCATTTTTCTGATTAGACCCCTGCAATGCACCCACTGGTCCCCCAAATTTTCAAAAAATTGAAAAAATCGTGTGACATATGGTTTATTAGGTTTTTGGGTGCGCTGAGTACGAATATCAACTTATTTTTTTGATTAGATTCCTCCAACGCCTCCTCTTGGTGACCCCAAAATTGTCTAAAAATTGAAAATATCGTGTGACATGACATATGGTCTATTAGATTTTGGGAGCGCTGTGTACGAATATCAACTAATTGGATGCTGATCATGATGAAAAAAATTTAAAAGTTTTTGGAGAAAATAATCTGAAAGTTTTTGGAAGAAATTCAACAGAAATTGCATGAAATGATTTGTATTCACAATATACTATGATGAAAATACATGCTAAACTGTATAATTTAAAATCTGGTTTTCACAATATATTGTAGCTCAAAATTTGGTGAACCATCTTCTTTGGACGTGAAGAGATCGAGTCACTTGAAAACACTCATAAAAAGGCACACTCAAGTTATTTCGTTTTTTTGAAAATATAAAAACAAGCTTATGTTTATATTCAAAGCTTCCAAAAAGCTAATAAACCAAATTTCACTTGATTTTTTCGATTTTCGAGAAACTTTGGATGTCGATGGGGGCGATGAAGAGGCCGAAATAAAAAAATTAGTTCATATTTGTTTTCAGAGCTCCCAAAAACCTAATAAACCATCACACGACGTTTTTGATTTCCAGGAAATTTTTGGGTTTGATGAGGGTCGTTTGCAGGGGAAGGGGGGTCTAAATCAACAAAATAAATTGATATTCGTATTCAGCACTATTGAAAACATATGAAACGATGTGTCACACAGTATTTGACATTTTTTTAACATATTGACCGAAATTTTGGGGCTTCAACTCCCCCCCCCCAACCGTTCTTTATGGTTTTGCCAATCCCATCACGAAAAGTTCATTGTTGTAAATACCATAAAAATGTACGCTTATCGATTTTTTTTTCAATAATTGAGTTTTTAGAAAAGCTCACTAAAAGCTCAATTTTGAACGTTTGAAAAAGCCTGACTTTGAGCTTTCGAAAAAAGCTCAACTTTGAACCTCTGAAAAAGCCCGACTTTGAACTTTTGAAAAAAGCTCGACTTCGAATTTTGAAATTTGGTCAAAAATTTTTGAAACTGCACTCAGTTATCTTTAAAACTCCACAAACAGATTCTCTTTAAATTTCAGCTGTCTCGAAGAATTGAGAGTTCAAAGTTGGTCATTATGACGAGAAATTTTCAATTGTTGAAAAAACTTGCCCAACTTACACCGAAAAAGGGGACTTTGAGAATCCCATGATGACGATTTTTTTTCTATCCCAATAATAAGGAACCTGCAAAACAATATTGAGCAAAATTGGAGTAAGTACCTGGGCCCAAAAACTGGTTGATTTGACAAGAAATGACTCGTGAAGATGCGAGCACGAATTTTTTCATTCGTCATGTAGCCGTAATTATCCAGTTTTTTTTCAAATTTCTTGGAATTAGGAATGTTTTCCAAATATTTCAATTTCAAAACTGACAGCGGAAAGTTTTGGTGGCATAATCTGTGACCTATGAGCTACCTTTGTATCTACTTCTTTTCATTAAAATTCTCGAGGGATATTTGATGGGGTACTCTGAAGAATGCTGGCATAATTGAGTCAGTTTTAATTACTCTTATCACGATTTGAATGAATCACGTTTATCTGAGTAGTAAAAGCTGGAGTAACAGGAGGAGAGTGATTAATATTTAAGTAAGCAGATGGGAACAAAACGAAGAAAACTATTCACACTACAGATTGACTAATGTGATTTGCAGGCTTTCTAACAAGTGGGTCGATTTTACGTAGGACTATTTTATCGCCATACGCTTTGCTATACCCTTACAGCTTTATTCTGCCATCTATCGCTATAGCTAACTCATCGCATTATCTATGTAGATTGTAGTTACCTATTATTGAATTTAAGAAAAAAAAACACCACGGATCATCGTGCTTGACACGATCTCCCATATAGATTTATACCTTACATATAAGAACCAAACCACAAAAAAACACCTATCAAAGAGCAATAATAAAACGTTGAACCGATAATTGACTAGGTACTAGGAAGCTCGCAAGGGGACACCGACTACTGTAGACATACGTGACAGTCGCACGAACATCGAGTAAAAATTTCAGGCTTTGGCGAGCGTGTAAACTTCCTCATTGTGAGCATAGCAGCCTCGTAAATTTATGTACTCGACTCGTAGATACAAAAAGTGCACCCCAGATCTTCAGACCACACATACCAAACACACAAATATCCTCGCAATATAATATTGTGAGTTAGCACACAAGTAAATATACCTAAAAAAAAAACACGAAAAAACACACGTACACGCTGTCGCGATGCGATGGGTAAACAAACATTATGTCATGTGTGTTTCTATTTTTTTTTTTTTTCGGTACAAAACACATACCTAATATTCTGTTGCATATTTTCAAGTGTCAAGCAACCGTTCAACTGTCGCGGAAAATTTTTTCAACACCGAGGTCACCTTGCATGCGTTCATTTTCAATGGCAGAATATCAAATTTTCAAACTTTTTACCGCTCTTTTAAATTAACTGCTGTGAAAAGTTTTCAAACAAGTTAACTTGGATGACTTCAAAGCGTATCGTTTTCCCAAGTTTACGTTGGCATAAAAAAAAAAGAAAAAGCGAAAAAAAAGTATCAACACGCTTTTTTGCCATCTGTTTCTTCTCTCATCTTTCTTTCTCGCTCTTTTGTCCCTCTGTATATAGAAAATTTCGTAGGTATAAAATTTTAATACACGAGTTGATGTTTGTTAGTTTGCGAGCTTAATTTTGTTAGTTCAACTTCCCTACTCGAAAAACGAGGCATAAACTTTTCTAATCGATTATTATTTATATTAAATTAGTTTCTCGATTACGTATTGGGTACCTTATTCTATACCGCGACGTTCTTATATTCGATCCGATATAATGTGGGAAGCCCGAAATTAATAAAATTTCATCGACTGAACAAATTTTTCTCATTTGGAAGAGTATTTTGAACCCGATACCCGATTTGGCGACTGACGCCTACTGATTTCGTTTGTGTCGGTATTATTTTGTATTTGTATCGAGTATGAAATTTCACAGTGGTTTTTTAGCTCTCTATCTCACGCTTTGTGGCAAAAATTTTGTTCGGGAATTCAATATAGTCTGATCAACTTGGCGAGTCGGTGGTCGTTTTTGTGTGCTGGAAAACCATACTGGTGGGTTTTTGTTTTGTTGTGATATTATCTCGAGTACAGCGTGAGGAAAACTTTCTCTTTGTTGGTAATTTTTTTATTAGGTTATTTTTAGATGGATTTTTTGTATGTAGGATGTGTAGGTAATAAGGGTTCCTTTTTGCTTCGTTCTGTTTTTATTATTTAGATGTTTAGATGTTTGTGTGTGAAAAGGTAAACAGCGTGAAAAAAGTTGAAAGAAAATGGTGGTTGTTTTTTGAAGGAATTTTAGAATTTGAAGGCGTTGAATGGGTTTTAGAATGTGTGTGTTTTTTTGGGGTTAACAAAGTCATGTATAGTATTTGTATGTTTTGATATGGAAAACACAAATATTTTGAAAGAATGTCATGTTTCTCATCTCATCATCCTCTGAGAACCCCTGCATTATCTGGCAATTCCTCTTGTCACCCTCTTAACACACAATCGTATGAAAATTTTATGTTTTCCTCCTTTTCCTTTGGTCTTATCTGCATTCTTAGAGTCCAATAATATTATAAATTTACTAATGGCACCCAAAATTATACATTTCGACCTAGGAAATATACTTAGGGAACCTAGGGTGCACTAAAACATGTATCTTGATACCAAAAAAACGCAAAAGCTTTGAGAATTTCGAGCTTTTATTCTCCTTCCATTTTTGGACCTTTTTTCGTTTTTGAAGCATACAGAAAATAGCTGTGGAATTCTCAGAAATATATGTCATCATCATGAACTTTGACCCAGTGAGCTATTCAGCCCATCTGGGAAACTGTAGAAGAATTGCTCGCTGATGTGTCATCAAGTTTTTTCTTCGGTCTTCCTCTGCTCCTCCTGTCAGTTGAAGTGTATTCTTTGATTTTTTGAGGGGACCATTTGTCAGGCATTCTATCAAAGTGTCTTCGCGCCATTTCTTTCTGTAATCTTTCACCCATCCAATGATTGGCTCTGCTTCTAGCTCCTTCAGGATGTCTTCATTCCTTTTCCTATGGTGTCTCGTATATATCTTGCCCCATGCTGTGGCTCACATGAATCTCATTTCCACTGAGGTTACTCTGCTTCTTATATCCTTTCTCATTATCCATGTTTCACTTCCATACAGCAGCATTGGTCTTGCCAGCGTATTGTAGATTCTTATCAGAGTTTCAGCATCAACTCTGATTTTTCTTAGAGGGATTGCTCAGTTTATCACTCCGCGTACTCTACTCTCAGGAATTTGTTGATCTTAAGTTGTGTATCGACCTCTCCTTCATAAGATAGCTCGCATCCAAGAAATTTAAAGCTTCTGACTTGATCTACTGGCAGTCCATATACAACAATTTTACTGCGTATTGGCTCTTTCCCCTCGAAAGACATCACCTTTGTTTTTAACGACAAGATTCTCATTCTTTATTTATCTGCTACTTTCTGAAGGTTGTACATCGCTCTCTGCAAGTCATCTTTGTTGTCAGCAAAGACGGCCTGATCATCAGCAAATAGCAGGGTATTGACATGGGTGTCATTGATGTCTAGCCCTTTTGGCTTGGCTTTCAGCCATTCTTTATTAATCATGTCATCAAAGTAGATGTTGAGCTTTCAGCCATTCTTTAATCATGTCATTGAAGTAGATGTCGAACAGGCTACACCACATTGGGCATCCCTATCTTACTCCTCTTCCTATCTTCTTTGCTTCCGACATGTTTCCAGATCTTACTTTAATTACATTATCCGTGTATATGTCTTCAATTAAGCGTACTATTTGTTCGTTCACTTCTATTCTCCTCAGGATTTCAAACAACTTCTTCATTCATTCTCGACCATACGCCTTCTCCAGATCAATAAAGCACATGTGGGTTTCTAGGTTATATTCTTGTCTCTTCTCCATCAGCAGCTTTGTTGTGTATACCCCATCTATGCATGATCTTCCCTTCCAAAATCCATTTTGGCATTCCAATATTATTGGCTCCTCATGGCTCTTGATTCTTCTTACTCTAGCATCTTTGCAAGTATTTTGTAAGCAGTATTTAGTAGGCTTATTCCACTGTAGTTTTGTGTGTTGTTTTGGTCTCCTTTTTTGAAAATGTGTATTACGATTGCTGCATGGAAGTCTTCAGGTATGGTAGCACCTGATAGTATTTTATTGTAGAAAGCTGGCAGTCTTTTCTCAATGGTTATTGTGGCGTTCTTGAATAAGTCTGTTGGTAACTTATCACTGCCTGGGGCTTTTCATTTCTGGGGCTATTCAAGGCTCTATCTAGCTCCTCCCAAGAAAGTGGCTCATACCTTACTTGATCTCCTTATGGTTTGTCATTGATACCAAACAGTATACCTAAACATTTTTAAAATTTGAGTTTTGTTTTATTTTTATTTTTGTGCAAACACTACTTATTGGAAAATGTATTTGAGGAGTCCAAAAACATAATTAGGTATATTTTGATAGCAAACACAAAATTTTGAGAACTTGAAGTTCTGCCTGTCCTCTTTTTGAATGTTTTTTTTTTTTTTTTGGAGAATAAGTGTAGCAGAAGCAGTATGAAAGAACATATTTGGGATTCTCATTTTTCCCAAAAATATTTATTCTGATAGCAAAAACAAACTTCTTGGAAATTTTGATTTTTCCCTCATCATTTTGTTGGCATTTGTGAGTCACCAGCAAGCACCAATCGAGAGCATACGTGCTGCAGTTGATATGGATAAATTTTATGGAAATTTTTGGAAAACTGGAATTTCCAAAAAGTCGCCAGCGGCTCCAGAAAGACTTGAAACCACCTCCAGTCAACTCAGCAACTTGAAATTATAAGGTGCAAAGTTAGTTTCGGCGTTCAAATTTCATTTTGAAAATTTTGTAAAAATTTCAAATTTCAAAAATCTGCTGGAGGCTTCAGAATTGCTCAAAACGATTCGAAACTGTTTTTAATCGATTTGGTGGTTCTAAAATGGGTGTAGGATATCTCAAATTTCAGGGGTTCTTGTTGAAATTTTGATTTTTATAATAATTTTTGGCCCAGAGATTTTCAAAAATTCACCAAATTTTGAAATGCACTCAAGCACTTGCAAGTTTGGCTGTTGATACATTTTTTGCATGCTCTTTCGATCTAGGTCTGCCCAGTTCAGCTTTGGACTTCGCCTTTTTTTAGACCCTTTTTCATTTTCAGAGTAAAACATCATTAATAGATTAACATTTGCACTTCATTTGATTTGTGTCTCATCAGTCATCAATGTCATCATCCTCTTGAGACTTCTCTTAAATTTCAAATTAAATCATTTTCAGACAATTTTTTTTATTTTCGTTTCGGAACTCAAAAACTTATTCTCTTCACAATATTTGAGAATTCTATAGAATATCTACTTTGTTCAAATTTTGAAACTATTTTGAGATAATTGGGAAGCATATTATAACTTTGAGAAAAATCCTTTTTTTTAATGCAGAATGATCATAAGGACAGTTAAAAGTAAAAATTATCGAGTTTTTCTGTGAAATTGAAGAAGTAGTCGATAAGCTTGCCCCTTGAGCTCAAAGATTAGATAAAACGTTGTCCATGTTGTATAATTTATTTCATATATAATAATAATAAAAAAAAAATGAAATTTCGAGAATTTTTTCCAACAGGCGTCAAAAAATTGAGATCCGTTTTATATTATTTTCTGATTAAGAACACCTGAATTCTTGAAATATCGAAAATGCGACGACTTCTGTTGGAATAAAATTCCTTTCAAAATTTGCCAACATTTTTCACAAAACGTGAAAAAAAATTTCCGTCGTTAATTAAATTCAAGGAAATTTCTCCAAGTTGACAGTTGTTTCTGGTGTTTGATTTCTTTATTTATTTTTCAAACAAACGATTGATGTGCCCAAGAAAAGTACGAGATACGTTATAATGCCTACGACTTTTTTTGGGAACGTATAAAAAATAAATTATTTTTGACTCGTGAGCGAGTATTTTCAAAGCGTTATGTCAACTAAATACATAAAAAACCCGTTCCCAACAAAAGAAAAGGTAATACAAAAGACTTTCCATTGCCTTTTCGCTTTTGTGGTTGAGAAAAATTCGACGATGCGAAACTTAGCAACTCGAATTCGAAAGATCTAAAGTAAAAAGCCATGTTCCCCCGAATATACCGCAGCGATTCACCATTTACAAAGAAGACATTCATTTATTGTACCGTAGGCCTACTTACAAGTATTACAAACTCGTTTATTATTAAAAAATATAAAGATGCGGAAATCGATTAAAATTAAACATATTGTAGATACCTCGAAGGGTACAAAAATTAAATTTTATTACGCAGCAGATACGAGTACCTTACCTACTTATTTCGCAGCAAAAAAAAATAAAAAATAAGGAAAAAGTTACGCTACGTCGACTACGAGTAGGTACGACTGTGCGTGAACCTGAGCCTAAATTCTCGATGAAATTTTTGCTTTCATCTTTTGAGCGGATATTTTTTTCTCACGACGATGATGGAAATTTGTAAATTTTAATTTCATTTCGACGTCGAGAAGGAGGATCGCCTTGGAGGGGGACTTCAAAAGGAGTACGCTGGAATTTGCAATTAAGGAAAATTGCAAATGGCATTCGAACGGTTGCGTTTTATTATGTAATAACTTTTAGTCTAAGTTTGTAAAAGTTTCAAAGTATTCTGAGGTGTCATTTTTGGCCCTGGTGGCAGCTAATGCCTCTTTATGCGGTGGATACAACAGTTACTGTATGGCGTGCACATGCTGATTACAAAGCGCGTGTAGTGTACGAATTTATGCAGTTGGGGATGCTAAAAGGTAACATGTGCTAAGTTGCGAATTGTATACCTACCTATGGAAAAGGTTTTAAAAAAATTAAACCGCTGGGTCGTTTTATCCTCTCGCAACAGGCTAAGTTTCATTTGAAAACGTGCGCGTCAACTTTTTACCCATATTTTAGCAGTATACAGGGTGTCCTGGCTGGTAGGAATCTTGCTTTCGAATGTGAGATAGGTAGCTCATCTCGAGTTTGTGTGTACATGTTTGCCTGGTGTTGTAAAGTGAAAAGTGTTCTATTCGAGGTTTAAAAATTTTTTATTAGAAATGAAGCAGCCCTCACTTCGAAAATGTAGATTAGTTTGTCGATTTTGGAAATTTAAGGGAAAATGCTGTGAGGTATTTGGAGGTGTTTCTATTCTTCAAGGCTGCATATAAATTCTCGAGTAGGTATTGCAGATAGATTGAATGTGATTGCCTCATTTGGGTTGATCTTGAAAAAAAAATATTGAGGGTTTCGACCAAATTCAGTGAAGATCTTTATTTTGGTTTGAAAGTCACTCAGAAAAATTTTTAGCTCCGGAGGTGTCCCTTAAGGGAAGATATGCGGCCTCAAACAGGAGAAATTTTCAAAAAAATCGTGATTTTTTTCGAAAATCCTGTTTTGGGAAAAATCGTTTAGTTCGAAAAGACGTTATTTGAGATTTTGCGTCGACCTAATAATTGTGATCAAAATCCAGGAACACTTTTGGCCTATTTTTGGGGGTCTGTTTTGAGTCCCGATAAGGCCATTTTTTGGGCCCAGACATGGAAAATTATCGACTCGACCAGTCTTAAAATATTATAATAAATATCCCAAATACGAATCCGTGGTTAGTTAACCCATAATGCCCATTTTTTGGACTCCAGGGGTTCCCAAAGTTGTAAATAAAATTTTTTTTAGGAACCACTGAGTATTATTTTTAAAAAATTTTTCAGCGTAAAATATCTGTTTGAACCCGATAAATGTTATGCGAGGTGATTTTTCTATTTTCGACCCTCGGAGCAGAAATGGGGAGGGGGGTTGAATTTTTAGAAAATTTTGGAACCATCACGCTTAAAACGCTTTTTACATTTTATTAGTATCTGAAAGACCTCCATCCTACCAAATTTTTAGCTCAATAAAATTTTGCGCTGGTGCTCAAAAATCCAATTTTTTCAATTTTTCGTAATTTTCGATATTTTGGGAACCCTGAGAATACTAGAAATCTGCGATTTGCTGCAAACGTAACGTTTTGAGATATATTTTCAAATATTCGTAATTTTGAACCCTCTTTTTAGAGCCCCCCCCACTTTAGGCACCCCTAAAAAGGTGTTTCTGCACGTTTTTTCAAATAAATTGAAGAATTCATGAAGTGTTCGATAATTTTTCGTTTGATTTTTCCTGTAATTTTCATAATTGAGCTTTTTTTGGATCAAATTCTGAGATTTTACTTCGTTGAAATCGTGAAAATGTGATTTCAAAGTTTTTTCAAAGAGTACCTAAAGACTCAGAATTTCATCCGAAAAAGCTCAATTATGAAAGTTACAGTGGTTCCTAAAATTTATTTTTTATTCTCTACTTTGGAAACTCCTGGAGCTCAAAAAAATAGCCTTATTGGGACTCCTTTGCAAATTGCTTATTTTTGAGTAAATTTCTATTTTGAAAATTTTTTCTTTCCAATTATTTCGCTTTAATCAATCCAAAACATGAGAAGATGCAATTTCTAATACCAGGGAAATATTTTGGAACACAGTGGTACCAACTTTCAAAAAAATTGAAAAAATAGCCGAAAACATAATATCATTTTTTCTTTCGGTTTTTTGAAATTGGCAATAATGACCAAAAAATTGGCTCAACTGCGTTCCAAAATAATTCCCCAGTTTCAGAAATAATATCCTCTCATGTTTTGGCTTGATTAATGCAAAATATTTGCCTCTGGAGAAGAAATATGGATCGGACATTTTCGAAAAAGTTGTGATTTTTCCGCTCTAGCCTCTACCTAACCTGTTGAAAGAAAAATGGTCCAGATTCCAGGAGTTGGTGTTTGAGATTCTGCTTCAACCTAAGATAATGCCCTCAAAATCCAAAACCATTTTTACGCTTCCTTCAAATCGCTAATTTCTGGGTAAATTTTTATTTTGAAAATTTTTTTTCTCAAATTTTTTGGAATGCAGTGTTGCCAATTTCCTGTCATTATTGTCAATTTCAAAAAAAATGATGACTAATGACAATGGCCAAAAACTTGACAAATTTTTTTCGATTTTTTGAAATTGACCTTGGCAGTAATGGTCGAAAAATTGGCACCACTGTAATGCTAGAATACTTCTCCTATTTCAGAAATCATATCTTCTGATTTTATGGTCAAAATGATGCGAAATATTTGAGAAGAAAAAAATTTTAGTACCCAAATTTACTCAAAGTAAGTTTTTCGAGCCCCCTCCCCCCTCCTTAAGGATTCAGATCTCTTCTTCAGGGACCTCTCTTGAGCTAAAATTTTATTTGAGTGACTTTCAACTCGAAATGGAGGGGCTGGCTCAATGAATTTGGTCAAAATCCTTCCAACATTTTTTGTGCAACTTGAGAATGAGCACAACAAAGTCTCACTTCAGTGTTAGCTCATCTTGAAAACTGAAAGAGATATGATTGACTGAAGGTTTTAATGTGCTCTAGCGCCTTTTACTTTGAATTGAGTCCAAATATGTATGAACATATCCTGCCCTTTTCCATTTCAAGACTAGGTAAAAATTCTCACATGAGCTAAAAATGAATACCTACCTATGTCACCGTTTTCAAAGGAGATTACTCCGAATATGACACCCTGTATAAAATTAATCCACGTGTAGGCTTTAATACCGTTGGTATTGAAAATTTAGCAAACTTCCACTATTAAAATATGCCTTTATAGTGCTAAAAAAAGAAAAGAAAACTACCGCAAAAGGCGGATTCCTATTGATATATTTTCATCGTTTGTATACGCAAGCTTTAGCTTTTAATTTTGGGCAAAGGCTTAAAAATTTTTGGTATTAATCGATTTTTCACAGCTTTCGAGTACGAATGCACGTTTTTTAAGCTCCCCGGGGAACGTGGGTTCCTAAAACGTGCAGGTAGAATATGAGGTGGGAAAAAAAACAGGGTGAGCGTGCTCTTAATAATAAGTCTACAGTGTGAAAACTTGCAACTTGGACTAAAGCGTGGAATACGTTGAAACTTTTTGAGTTATATCTACGTTTTAAAAGAAGAACGTATATAGTAAACTCAACTGTTATGTAATCTAGTTTTATTTAGTTATTCTATACATGTACTGTGTTTTGTATTGAAATTCTTATATTTTCGTGCAACTACTTAGACTTTTACCTTACCCATCCGCGGCACGCGGCAGCGCGGCGTGTTTGTCTAATCAAGAATTATTATAAATTCTCGCCGCTAAAATTTATTACGTCGAGTCTGCAAAATTATTTTCTACGCCGTTTTATAAATGCCTATCTAGGTACCACCTAAGGCATCTTCGTCGGCGTTGCTACGAATTTCTCGCCAATTTTTTTTATTGCAGCCAAACCTATCGTACACCTACTTACTCGTATTTCGTTGTAATTTTATTTTTGAAAGGTGAGATATTTCAGTATTGTCGTCTTTTTGAATGAAAATGAAATTATATACCTACTTGTAGAAATCCTCGATTCAACTTCGAGATGTAAGTTTCAAATATGGTGATATTAATGGAAACTTTTTTCTTCTTTTTTTAGCCAAATAATTTTTACGATGAGATTAGCTGCAACGTGGATGGCTTTGCGAATGAATCTAACCGGTCACCTACCGAGTCGACTTTTCAGGTATGATAATTTATATCTTAACGTGTATTATCGTAGTAGGTACAATGTGCATTGTACATATAAGCTATTAGCGAGCTTTTATCCTTTAATAATGACGTAGTACAGTTTTAAATCCCAGTGGTTGTGAAGCGAAGGGTCGAAGGGGAAGGGGGATGAGTTTTAGAACGGTTTTTTGCTCGACGCTCTTTGTGAAATAAATGACCACGTTTTTTTAACGAAAATATATCCAATTTGGGAAAGATGTTATTTTATGCTCTTATCTAAAATTTTCATTTTTTATGATTTTGGTTTTTTGAGGTTTCAGATATAACTTATTGTCCCTTGATGAGAAAAATTTTGGTAGAAATTTATTATCGCTGTCCCTCCTGCACCTCCCCCCTTCAGAAATTTTCAACAGCTGTTTTAGTAGATACAAATGAAAGGAAATTTTCGTTCCTTCAATCAAAGGCACATCTCCTGGAAGAGTATTTACGATATTTTTTTATCTCATTTTTAATTCACATCTTCGCGGTTTTTTTTTGGAAATTTGAAGCTTTCAAACGTAACAAATTTTGGCAAAGCAATCAATGACTACTTTTAATCGTTCATATAAGTAAATGGTTGGATTAGAATCGAAATGCATCCAGAGCAATCCCCCCCTCTCTGCCTTCTCACATATCAACGTTTCAAACTTTTTATAGTTCACTTCAAATTCACAATATCGATTTTTTTAGGCCCTGACGGTGTTATTTTAATGAAATTTTGAAAATTTAAGCATTTCATTGAAAAAATATGAAATTACAACCAAAAAAATCATAAATTTCTCTTTGAATTTATAAAACCATTTTTCTCTCGTAATTTTGAGGAGCCATTTTTTTATTTGGCAGGAAAAAATTTCGTTCATTTGTAATTTTTTCATTTATGAATAAGTTGAAGCATTTTTGCCTTGAAAATTGAAAAATAAACGAAAATACAAGAGCTTGAAAAATCTGAAACAACTTGATTTATTCTCAATTGAAAATGAAAATAAAATGCCGTAAAATTTAAGCTTTAAAAAAAAAAAAAATGAAAATATTTGCGAATGAATCTAAACTAAGTAAGTAAATTATAAAAGCATGCTCCAAAACGTCCATAATCAAAATTCGACATGACAAAGTCCATTTATTAACATTTGACAAACTTCTGAAAATTTAAGAATGATGATTTTCTAATTTCTAGTAAATCATTAGTGGCGTTCCACAGAAGAGGGAGGAATAAAGGGATCAAGTTATATCCCTGGTAAAAAAAATGAGTCAAGGTCATTTTCTAGTGCTAGAGGGAATTTCTTCAAAAGTGATGCCTACTATGCCTACTTTTCTAAGCTCTGCCTATATCTTTGAAATTGGCTAATTCTCAAGCTTTTAAAGATGAAACTTCAAAAAAAAAAAAAAAAAAAAAAAAAACGTAAAATGATAGGTATTTGGAAAAAAATAAAGGATAGAACCAAGTTACGATACTTAATTCAGAACTTTTTGTAGGGGTTCCAAACGTTGTTTCAGAAAGAAGAAAATGTGAAAAAACAAAAATTGGTAAATTTGTTGATGAATTAAGTACATTTTAAAAATAAACAAAAATTACCTTTTTTTTCTTTTTTTTTTTTTACAACGACCACGTTTAGCCCACTCTGGAACTTCCAGCTGATTTTCAATTTTTTCTAGAAAATTTCAAATTGTTCTAGAAAGGCAAAAAATGCTTCCAGTAGATTCTCGAAGCTTAAAATTTTTACAAAATTTCATCAAATGCAAGTTGAAAGCCGAAATTCATTCTGCAAACTAATTTCAACTTGCTAATTAAGTCGAACTGCGGGTGGATTCCAAGTCATTTTGGAACCTCCAGTGACTTTTTGAAATTTTTTGAAGTCTCCAGGAGGTTTTTGAAACATGAAATTTTCACAATATTTTATCAAATGAAATCTCAGAAAACGATCAATTCTTGCCCTCGAGGAGCGATTCGATTTTCCTGCAGAAATTTGTAAATTGCTGGAAGATTATGTGCTGGTTTTTTTTTTGTTGAAGAAATATTTTTGATAATGAAAAAAAAATCAACAAATTATCATAAATCCAAAAATGAACTTGAACGTCTAAAAATTTGGTTACAACGGTTTTAGGACATGTCTTTTTAAGTTTGCTTGGTTTGATTCATGGGAGTGTGTCAGACCGAGCAGCTCCCTTGTTGAAAAAAAAATCGAGAAAAAGCTTTCTTAATTCAAAAAAGTGATTTCATTTGACAAATTTTTTCTGTTGGAATAACGATAAATTAGAAGTATTTTCATAAAATTGGTGTTCTACTTTGAAAAAAAAACAACAAAAAGTAGGCAATAATTTTCAAAAAAATCGGTTTTTTTTGGTGAGTGTTTATAATTACAAGATTATTTTAGGCATAAAATGGGGGAATTTAGATTTCAGACCTTCAAAAATATTTCCTCGTTTGAAAAAGCTTTTCCCTGCTGAAAAAATTGATTAATTATCGTAATAGGTGTATCAATTTATATTGATCAACTTCGATGCATTTATCGTAAATTCTGCTTAAATTAATTTTTATAAAATATACCACTATTTAAAAAATTCTTTTTATTTGTTGATACGTCACATTGGGACTGCTTTTCATCTGTAAATTGTTTTATTTTTTGAAACACAATTTTCGGAGGTTTGTTAATTGAATATGAGACTGAAAATTCATAGATTTTTTAACTCCTTCCATCCCTCCCTCCCTCCCTCTCCATGGACACTAATTCAAGTTGCTTTTGGAAGATTTCTGGCCATTTCTTTTTTCCCCTTTCCCTTTTTTTATGACAATAGTGATGATTAGCAACAAATCAACAATTGAAAAATATTTCATCGAAAATACAACTTAGGTATTTCAAATATTTCTTCGTTAAAATAAGCTTACTCGATTCAACGACAATGAAAAAAAAACAACAATTTTAAAATTGCATTGTTCCCAGTTTGAAAAAATATAACCAATCCATATTGAGAAAATTACAAACAACGTTTTTCTACTGGAATTTGAAAATGGCCAACAGTAAAAAAGTGTGGTATTTGTTCGACTCGACTATTTAATGGAAATCTCTCCGAACTCGTATTCTGAATAATGTAAAAATGGAATCAAATTTTCTGGAAAATCAATTCGAAACGTTTCTGTTATTTTTTATTTTTTTTGTGAACTTGAATTTTCATTTCAGTTTAGCATTTTAAATTCATTCCCAGCATTAAAAATCGATTCGATGGTGTTATTCTTTTAAATAAAATTGTAAAATTTCACTTTTTAATTCACAAGCAAATATGTATACTTATTCGATTCTTTTTCGATGAAAAAAGCGAAACAAAAATTAAGTAAGAAAATGAAAAAATTGAATGGGGCTTTTTTCCATGTACGATATCAGATTCCTTCTACGTTGGAAAAGAATTCAAAAGATACAACTGTTGACTTGGTACTTTTTTCTCAAATTTTTTGATGAATTTTCGCTTCTTTTATTTTATTACCTTACTGAAATCTATGAGTAGGGGACTACGGGTAGGTAGAGGTATTATCTAAGGTGTACGTACTTTAATGAAATTACGGTCAAGTTCAAGTTTGATTTCGAATCGAATAAACTTCAAACTCGTATCTGGTACGTTCGTAAAGTCTCTGTTTTTCATTCATCCCACACACCACTTTGAAAATTACAACATACCTACCTGTACTTTTCTTTCAAAAACAAAATTGAAAAAATTGTAATTGTCGACGTTCAGACGTTTATTTTAAATTACAAGTCGGATAAAAATATCTTACAAATGTTCGGTATTATTTTTAGAAAATAAAAGAAGATTCGATCTATAAAACGTTAAATTAACCCCTTATAGTTAATATCGAATCGATTCGACTTTTTATACCCTAAAAGCATCCAAGTCGTGTGTAATGAACTTAGCATCGCGAATACTAACAATAAAAATCGTACTCGAGTTGCTCGAGCTCGGATGACCGTAAAAAGAAAAATATTTACTCAACGAATTATCTTCACTGTACTCGTAATCCGGCTTCATCGAGGGTAAAAATACGTTTTTAATAGTCGAACTTTGGTTTTTATTTTTACAGGATAGCGATACGCATTCCATTAGTTCAACTTCTTCCGACTCGTCTTCGGAATCATCGAGCCCGACTAGAATGAACAGTTCGCCTGAACCTGCTCAGTATTTTAACGACATATCAGAACCATTAACAAGTTACGAGAATTGGAGTTTCGCTCATCGCCATCCTCATAATTCGGTTAGTGGGGAGAATAAATGTTTGAAAATCATTACGTTCAGTCGATTTATATGTACTTACAAAAGCAGGTAATTGAACGATGTGTTTGTTTGTTGCAGAATATCGAAAGATCAGTTTCGCCTAAAATTCCCATCAATTTGAGTCATCATTCTCACGATTTATCCGCTTCGTCTCACGCTGTTCATTTATCCGGCATAGAGATGAAAATTTTACAAGTTAATAAACATTTACAATGGTAAGTGGTTGAAATTACCTAGTGCTCGTTTCAGAGTATGTTTTTTTACGTCTGCTCGAAACTCAAGTGTCCATTTTTTCGTCTTTGTACAGGGTTAAAAGAAAAAAGAAAAGATTCGAAGAAGATTTCGAAAGTAAATTCGGTGAAACGGCCAGTATCTCGAACAAAATGGCGCATCCAGAGTATAAACAAATGTCAGCCAGTATTATCCATTTGAAAAATAATCTCAAACGTAAGTTGGCCGAAATCTCGTTACCCATCATTCCTCTCTTCTTCCTTCTTCTTCTTTAAATTATCGTAAAAATGAAACTTTTCGTTTCGCAAAACTTACGTTACCATACGACGATGTAATATCTATTTTTTGTTTTTTTTTCTTGCACCTCGTACAGAACTTAGAAAAGAAGCTAACGAAAGTTTTTCCGCGCATCGACTACATATCACGAAGAATCCAAATAACAGCGTAAATCTGGGTTTATTCTCGTCATCGCCGATAGATAAAGAAAAAGCCGTCCAAGAAGCCGAAAAGGTAATACGCCGTAGCTTGTTTTAACACGTTACCGTGCCTAGAATAAATTTCATTAATCAGACATCGTTACACGATATACCTACCTACCATACTATAGTATTTTTACGTTGGTTCTTTTTTTTGACCTCTTTCTTCATCCCTTAGCAATTATGTGAAAAACGTATCGCCACCGAAAGGCCAGAATGCGTCGAGGACATGACACACGAGCAGCTGTTAGACGAAAAGGTATCCATTCAGAGAGAATTGCTACATTTAGAAAGCACTTTTGGTCAGACTGCGGCTCGAAACGAAGACCTATTTCATCCTATTTACTCTCGTTACCGGACAGTAAAGAGATTCTTAGCGAGGTCTACTGCTTCGGTAAGTGTCTCGTCGTAACCTTATTGTGAAGGAGTTTCTCGTACCTTTGAGTAAATTGAGATTGTGGTTTGTAAAATGATTAAACGGTATTTTTTCCCCCTACTTTAGTTGAAACTGAAAGAAGCCTCGTCCGATTTGGCTACTATTATTGAAAATGAAACCATGGATTTCGATCCGGCTAATACGATAGCAACCATGTGCGAAGACAAATCAACCTCTGCCGAGTGCCAGCCTCTGTGTAATGCTGATGGAAGCGATGTTCGAATCAGTAATATACACGAACTATCATCGTAAGTGGAAATTTTTTCAATACGCATGTATTGTGTAGTTAGTTATGGTAGTTTTTGGTTTTGTGTGTGGGCGTGTGATGAGGTGATGGTTGCATGCGAGTGATTGGGTCGATTGAATTCGAAGAAGATGAGAAAATGTTTGCATCGCAATGAGCAATTACGATGATTTTTTTGTTGGATGCTGATGTCTTTCTGAAATACGGGCACAATTTTGCTGCGAATCTGCCCTGTCTTTTGAGCACCTCGAAGGGCTGCTGAATACTGATCGGAGTTTGAGATGGAATTGCTCTGAAATTTGAACGATGCCCTTCTTCTTGAGCAGTCTATTTGTTTGCATGATGAATTATTTGAAGAAAGAGGCAAAATGACAATATTATTTAATCGCTTGTGAAGTGTGAACAAACGAATCTCATTTTAAAGACGATTTTGCGAAGAATTTACTAATTAAAATGATTCACTGATTCGTGTGATGCAAGGGGGATGCCGGATAGAATGATTCTTATCTAAAAACAAATAATTCAGTGAACTGGTAACAATGCAATAAATAATTTCTAAACAAATCCTTGCAATACTGAATATGAAAATGGTTGTTCGTGGAAAGTTTTTTCAATATGCATAAGGTGGTTCATGAGGGTAATCTATCCCGTTTCATTGCTAAAAAAATCAGTTTTAAATTAATTCTGCATCGTTTAAATAAGCCTAAGAAATTTTGCATTTTTAACAACACTTTGAGAAATTTTCTAAAAAATAAGAAATTGAAAAAAATTTTACCTCATTTCCATTACCTTTCTTCATGATGGATACTGCAAAAAAGTAAAAATGTTCAATTCAAGTACGAATTATGAAAAAAGTAGGTACCTACCTACGAGTTTTCGAAAAATCAAATTATTTAATCTGCAGTAATTTTAAAGTGAAATTTTCCCTTCAAAACGTGAGAAGTTTCAAAAGTATTTTCCATGTTTTGAGTTTTTTTCGAACGATTTTTCTCAAAATTTTCGCTTTCTTTCACTTCTCTCAAGTGTTATTTATGTTGACTCCTTTTCTCAAATATGTTCGGAGCATTTTATCTTTCAAATACATTTCGCATGGCCTACAATGAGTCGATTTCAATTTTTTTCAAAACTTGTGTGAGTTTAGCTGGAATTTTTGATGAAATGACCTCCAAATTCCAATGTGAATTTTTCATCTTTTCTCCTACAAAACAATGTTAATCAATTCTTGTGAGATTTACATTTTTTTTTAGTGAACCTATGAACCCCTAATAATTATGAAATTTTATAAGCTTCAACATGTTTTGTAAATCTATTTTTACGCAGTTTTTTTTGAAGGTTGCGCGAAAACGGTCTTTTGATGCTCTCCCTCCCACCCACTAAGATATTCATATCTAGTGTTTGCATTTTTATAAAATTTAGAATAAAGTTGGTCTTATATGTAACTACCAACTGGACTTCGAATCAATTTCAGCATTTTTTTTCCTGAATGGAGAAATTATATGTTCAGGGATCTTGGGGGAAGTTTGATATTTAATTTTTTAAATTTATTGTTCAGGGTGTGTACTGGCCGAAAAAACTACGAATTCACGAACAAAGTACGAAATTGGAAAACGACCTGAAAAAGTACGAAAAACCGTGAAAAATGTACGAAATTTGGAAAGGATCTTTAAAATGAAAAAAAAATCGAAATGAAGAAAAATTGTGTTTGAAAAATTTTTGCATATCGATTTTTCTCTACTTACTGTAAAAAAATTACGAAAAATCATCGATTTTATTCCTTAAATTATAAATCTTCAAAATCTTTCGCCCTCACTTTCCTCTCCTCTATAACAAAATTAGGAAGGTAGAAAAATTGACTTCTCCCATCAAAAATAATGTTTTACTTCTAAAGAATTGTGAATTTTCAATGGAAAAATCAACTCTAGAAATTCCAAAAACAAATCCAATCAATGAAAAAATTCAAATAAATTTTTTATATTTTCATATTTTTGTTTCCAACTTTCCTTTTTAAAAAATGGTCTTAACCATATCTGGCCAATTAGTGTTGTAAAAATCTTGGTGTGGGAGGGGGGAGTCTGGAGTAAAAAATTGAGAAAAATTAACGAGAAAAGTTGCGTGAATTCCAGTCTCCACCCCCCTCCCACGACACATCGCTTCGTCACGCTTCTGGAAATGAAATGTTATGTTTAGTATGGATTAAAGTTTTTTGGTCACTTTTTTGTAGTATATTTTTCAAATTTAGTTTTTTGGATTTAGGAGACGCCCTGTTGTTGCATTGCACTCTTTCAGTGTCTAAAAAAAGTCTTATTTTTGGAGAGAATTTTTGTCAATGTTACGATTAATTTAAAGAAGTTTTGCTATGGAACGAATGCGAGTACTCTGTATCAATCTCCCCCGGGGGGGGGGGGGGGGGTTCTTATTTTGAAATTTCATTTTCTCGAATTCTCATCCGCTGAAGTGATTGAATTCTATAAAATATTAGTTCCATATTTTTTTGATAATTTTCCAGTTCCAAAAGAAGATTGTGTTTAGAGCTTCCCTCCCCTCCCCTCCCCTGCCCCCTTCCAACACCTGTCAAGAAAAATCCAAAAAAAATTAGTTCGTGTTCATTCAAAAAAAAAATCATTTCTGCCTCAGAATTCTTCTAAATTATTTGTTCCTCTTGTATGAACTTCTTCAAAAGTTGGTAAAAATAAATGGAATTAATTTAAAGTCAATTTTTTTTTGTTTAAAATTTGCCATTTTTGTGTCAAAATTCTTCCAAGCAGCGTCTTTTTAAAGAAAAAAACAATCTTTGACCCCTAAATAATGCTCGCTCTACATTATATGGAGCTCGAGTCCTCCAAAAATTGGAAAAAATGTAAGAAATGAAAAAATTTAAGTCTGTGAACATTTTTGAATAATTTTTCATTTCTGATCAAAATTCTTCTAAGTATCTTCCATCTCAAGAAAATGAAGTTATTTACAAGAATTTTTACAAGAAATGAAAAACTTTCAAAAAATGTTTTCAGACTTCAATTTTTCATTTTTTATTTCTTAAAATTTTTAGAAGATTTATACAAAGGAAACAGATTGTAAAGGAGGTTACCTATTTTAAAGAATTCGAACTTGAAAAATGAAAAATTTGCGATTAAATTCACTTTTTTTTCTTTAACTGAGAGATAGTAATAGATTATAGCTGAAGGGACTTGATGGGATATAACTAGTAACAAGCACACGGATTGACTCCTGGAATTATTCACCGGGAATAATTCCTCAAAGGGGCCAGACTAGCTCAAACAGCAATAAATCATTAATACTCTCGTAAATATATAATAAATAAGCAAACACCGTAGTGACTCACCAAATACCATATATTTTGGAGTAACAATTATGAACGATTCAATTTAATACACAACTGATTGTTACCACAAAGATTATAACAAAAACACCTTAACTCTAATGAAAGAAGGGATCGAATGAACGACCTTAAGGGTCAGTTATTAACAGCACTATTTGTCCGCGAATTACACTACTCTGCGTCGACTCAGGATAGCGAACTGGCTTGGGATATCTGCTCATATCCTGGTCTAGGACCAGGACATCGCGAATATCCCAGTGTTACCAACCTGTGTCTCCTAATATCCCTCACGTAGACAATGTAGGCATGGTAGTATATCACATATGCCCCCCGTGGGTTTACCCTTAGGCAATCCACGGAGAAACACACGGTAAGAATGTATACTACCACGTACCTAATGTCATTGTCCTGTAGGACACCCCAACTGCCCCCCGTGCGTTGCTACGAGGATAGGCGAGACACGTTGGAGTGTGTGTAATTTTGTGAGTATGAGAGGCTCATCCAATATCCCGTAGGTAGCCCCAAGTGGCTTTTCTTTCGAAAATCCCCTTGGGAACCCTCTACCAGAACCTGAACAGAGCCCCCATTATCAAAACAAGGTCGAATGTGTTTTGGTGAGAGATACTTGAGGAAGATAGACTGGTCAACACTTTTCTGTTTTGATTTTAATTCTTGATTATCAGGAATTAAATGTAGAGTCGCAACATTTGCAGAGTAATACGTTAAAAAAAATGAATTAAATCTAGAAGGAATAGAATTATTTCGATACAGTTATAAAAGTGGAAAGTTTTGACAAGATTATTGGGTTAGTAGTGGTCAAAAAACAAAAAATAAAAATTTTATATCTAAAAATAATCAATTAGAAAAGAAAAAGGTTTTTTTTTTTTTTAAAATAATAAGGTATTTGTCTACTTCAAGACAATGTAATACAAATATAAAAATAAAATAAAAATAAAAGAAAATATGGTGTATCTAATGTATTTTCAAACAAAAAAAAAAAAATTTTGACGAATGCCAAACTATAGTGACATATCCAGGTAATGAAATACGAAAGATAGGTAAATGAAAACTATAATAGTATTGATACAAAGAAAAATATTTCAAACATTTGACAATTTGAAGAAAAAAAAAAATGATATATTTGACGTAAAGAATAAAGTAAAACTCTTGAATAAAAAATAAAAAATAAAAAGGAGAAATTAGAAGTAAAATTATCCGAATGTTTTGCATCGTTGGCATATTTAATGGGCAAAATTGTTTTAAATACATAGGTCGAGTATCTACATATTCGAAATATATTAGCAGCGCGCTTTTACGTAAGTTTAGATAGTTCAGATGTACGTTACCCCAGGTTTCGTCGTTTAAATCTGCGGTTCTGAATGCTTCGTTACATCGTATAAATTGGGAGTTGGTATATTTTGTTCGATATCGCCTTCTGTCCAATTTTCGTCTGATAGCGGGGTTGAATCGTTTGAATATTCGGTCGCAGTTATCGCCGCAGGTTCATTCGTAGGTTGCAAATCGTCGGTTTGTAGCGAAGTTCTACGATAGAAGTTAATGTCCGCTGATTTGGCTAATGACACGTTGGACGTCGATTGTGAACGGACGTTCAGTGTATTCTCGAAATGGAACGAGCTGTCTGGAGTCGTATTCAGAGCGTTGAACGATTGTCGTGTACCAATGCTACCTTCCCAGGTTTTTAGGCTGGTATGTGTGGCGAAATCAGCACCCAGACCGTCGATTGAAGAAGTGTTTTCGAAATTGCTCGTATCCATGGCGTTATTTTGGTCAGTATAAAAGCCCAGCAGGTTCTGCGAGTTATAGGCTGCGATCGGTTGCGGTTGATTTCCTGTCACGATACTTTGTATTGGCTGGGAAGTAGTCGCTGGTGTTGTCGGTGTCATTGACGCCGTTGACGTTGAAGCTGTATTGTTGGCCTGTGTCGTTACCGCGGGTGTTTCGGTGGCGGTAGTTGACGTGGTTGTTGTGGCTGGTTGTTGGATGTTGCCGTTGTAGGCCGGTTTTGGCGGCGGTACGTAGTTCTTTGGCGGCAGCATCGTACGTACGTCTTCTTTCTCGAGTTTTACGCCATTTCGAATTTCACCGACGACTTGTGGGATGAGAGCCAATTTAATCGCTTCGGCGACGTGTACGTATTTCTTCATATCGTAGTTCGGGCCGTCGGAAAAAAAGGTTACCTTGGAGCTTTCTAGCTCAGCTAGAAAGTTCCGCTGTAGGGAGTAAATGAAGTTGTATTTACTTCCCCAATCGGTGTCGAACACTTCCGTGATTTTAAATTTTGACGCATCCGGAGTTCGCCTCGTTTCATGAAGTGAACTAAGCCGTCGCCTATCCATGTGAATTCTGTGAAAATTGTGTTACCGAGGGCTTTCAAATTGCTAGACATTGCCCCGACCAGGTCTAGCTTTGGTCGTTTCCCGGCAAATTGTCACTTTCGGGCTCACTTAGTAATTCATTCAGAATTTGGTTGCAGTCCATCTCTTGTTCTGCTTCCTCTTCCGATTCTGGTTCTGGAGGTACGTATACCCATCCCATTTCTTCATGGTATTGTAGGCATTGTACTGGTATGGCTCCTGAGGGCATTTTGAAGTCGAATTTCTTCTTTTTTATGGGCTGCTGCTCCTTTGGAGTTGTGGTCGCCGCATTCGTATCGCTCGTGGTGTTAGATTTCTGGCGGTCGTCTTTGTTTCGATTGTGAAAGTTTTTCTTATGAAATTCGATTGGTAGGGGTGTAGGGGCCCTCGGTTTCTTTTTGGCAAGTAGCGCCTGTGCTAGTGCTTTTCGTAAGAATTCCACATCGTTCCATTTGTCGACATTTGAGCCCTGGCCTGTAGCTTGGTTCAAATTTGTGTTGGTTGTGATTGGTTTTTTGGAGGTTGTGGGCTCCTCTCCGATCATAACCTTTCTTTCACGCCTTGGATCTGTTTGATGGTTGCCTAGATATTTTAGGCATCCAATGAAATTGTCAATCGAATCACCGGCTGACATTAAATATTCGAAATGAGTGAATGGAGCTTTGTTCGTTAGCATTTCGATTATTTGCCTGGGTACGGCATAGTCCATGTAGCTTAGCTGCCTGGCCCATCTTGCCATTTCCTTAGCCATTGCTTCGAGGCTCGGAGCGTACGTGAAATTTTTTGTACACTCTTCCCATGCGTCGTTCTGTCGTTGCTTGCTCCAATAGTGCCTGAGGAAATCTTGTTTTACTTCCTCATATGTGAGTGAATCATGGAGGTTATTTCTCCATAATTCTGCATCATTCGCTAGAACGTTGCTTTTAAATGCACAACGCATGTGGTCTTCATTTGCGTTCGTACGTCTGAAGTATGTCTCGAATTCAGTTATGAATTCGTGTGGAAAAAAGCGTTTCGCATCGTTGTAAAATGCTCCTGCACTGCGTACAGAATTTACATCGATAGGCATATTTTTGGTTTTTTCCACATTGCTGTATTCTCCTCCAGAATTGCGTTGATTTGGATGACTGTAATAGTCGTCTGCCATCTTTTTGCAATCTTCTGTGAGTTTCGAGATGTTTTCTACAATGTGCTCAGTTTTGTCTCTGAGCTCAAGCTTAACGTCTGTGGCTATCTTTAGAGCTTTGTCCGATGTCCTTTTATTGTGTGCTATGTCTTCTTTCATGGACGCAGCACACTCCTTGGCTTTATCGGACCAAGCGTTGCACGTGGTTTCAAATTGGTTCGCTTTGGTTTCAATTTGATATAGCCTTTCCTCCGTGTTAAGCGATAGTTTATCGAGGTCTTCTGACAAATCTTGAATGGCACCTTCGTGAATCGCGTAATTGGTTTGAATCTCCGATTCCATTTCAGCTTGCCATTTCCATGTTTGTTGGAATAGATCATGAGCTGGATTTTCCGGCGTCAAATTCTCAGGAATTTGAGGCTGTCTTGAACGAGCTTTTTGGTTCGGAATTTCTCTATATGCACTCTGAGGTATTACTTGGGGTATGTCAGAAATCTCGGATTCAGCGTCGGTAGCATTTCGGTCCGAATTGCTTTCGAATAGGTTATCGAAAGATATGAGTGGAGAGGTCCTAGACTTCTCCGCTGTTTGGTTTTTTAACTTAATTATTTTAACAGGTCTACCTCTCTTTCTATAGCGTGGACAGAAAGAGCTGTGTGGCGTGGTTTTGCATAGACACATGCCAGCTGTGGTTGGCATCGTTTTACTCTTATTTCTCAGATTTCCGGCAGGACCGTTTTGCTTTTTTGCATTCATCGTAAAAAGCAAAGTGGTTTGGGTAATGAAATGCGAGAATAAATGTTTCTTTAACAATAGCTTATTTGTTTAAAACTACACAATAGGTATTGACCTTTTTTAAAGAAATGCACTCGTGTGTATAATAGGGTGGTGGCGGGGTAGTGGAGGTTTTACCGCGACGTACTGTGTGGCTCCTGTTTTCTGTTGTCCAGTACAGGTATTTTTTACCTGTGTTGAATGTATAGAAAATTAGGTGCGTGAAGAAAGGTACACGATTGCGTTTTTTACAAGCTTATTGTTTCCTATTGAATTAGCATGTAACTTATTCTTTCAAAGGTACTGGCTTGGTAAGAGCTGGCCTTTATACTGGAATAAGTGTTAGATTTGTTCTTTCAAAGACACTGACCTCGGTCGATCTTTATACTGGAATAAATCTGTATAAATTACTGGCGTTTTTGAAAACGAGAGTAATTTTATTTATTTTCTAAGAAAATAAATTTTTTCGAATAAGTGGCACTTGCGTGAGACTTATTCTTTTGACGTTTGGGCGCCAATGAGAGATAGTAATAGATTTATGGCTAAAGGGACTTGATGGGATATAACTAGTAACAAGCACACGGATTGACTCCTGGAATTATTCACCGGGAATAATTCCTCAAAGGGGCCAGACTAGCTCAAACAGCAATAAATCATTAATACTCTCGTAAATATATAATAAATAAGCAAACACCGTAGTGACTCACCAAATACCATATATTTTGGAGTAACAATTATGAACGATTCAATTTAATACACAACTGATTGTTACCACAAAGATTATAACAAAAACACCTTAACTCTAATGAAAGAAGGGATCGAATGAACGACCTTAAGGGTCAGTTATTAACAGCACTATTTGTCCGCGAATTACACTACTCTGCGTCGACTCAGGATAGCGAACTGGCTTGGGATATCTGCTCATATCCTGGTCTAGGACCAGGACATCGCGAATATCCCAGTGTTACCAACCTGTGTCTCCTAATATCCCTCACGTAGACAATGTAGGCATGGTAGTATATCACATAACTTTTAATTTTTTTTCAACTTGAGAGGGCTTTTCGATTTTTTTAAAACGATGTAGAATGTATGTAGATTGTAGATTGATTATTTGCGTATAAA